>NW_004524661.1:7546580-7570556 GCF_000260255.1 Octodon degus | reverse complement strand
AACTCCCTAACAGCAGATGAGAGCTAACTCCTGTAAACAGTTGCCATCCACGTTCAAAACACCCAGCATCCACCATGTCTGGGTCTCTTCGTTGATAACTCTACATTCATGTTTCCCACATAAAAGAGCTCAATTAGGGAGTTAGTGCTGCTTTTTGGAACATGTATCTAGACTGAGTGGATTGAGTAAAACTTCCAGTAGGAAGCTGGTGTAAGATGAATGCTTTCTCTCTGTCTTTTTGTCCTATTGATGCAACTGTGCAAGGTACATCTGTCTCCTTAATCATACACTGGAAAATAGTATAAAACTTGTTATGGGGACCGGTAGGAAGCTGCCACTAAAGAACTTATGTAGTAAGCATGTTATAAGGGGTCAAGGAAAGGGATTTTATTTAATGAATCATCAAAATATATGATGAATGTTTGAATTCAGAAACATATAGGGCAGTAAAAAACACATTGTCCATTATTCCCCCTCAATGTACTTCCCCCACCTTAGGCACACTGAAGCCCATCCTCCCTGACACTTTATGCCATGGTTCTGGAAGTCCTCTCTTGTGACTGTCTCCCATTGAGTTGTCCTGGCTGCTTCCATGTCCTGAATAGACTCAGAATGTTGACCTTTTATGATCAGCCTCACTTTGCAGAGGAGCCAGAAGTTCCTTGGTCCCAGATCTAGTTAGCAAAGTGCATAAGGACACACTGTAATATTTTCACAAGCCTGCATTCCCCTCAGATTATACTTAGCAGCAGCACTCACAGTAATTCTTATCACAACTTGCAAAGACACTCATGAAAGAGGACTTCCAGAATGGCTTTGGAAAGGGTCAAGGAAGATGGGATTAATATGTTCAAAGCAAGGGAGAATATTTTGAGGGGAACTAATGTAAATGTATTTATAATATTCATTTAAATACATGCCATATTTTTATCAGCTTTGTGTGCTTACAGAAGGATCAGTAGGGCAATATAATATCATAACTATGCCTCTCGCACAGAAGATAGGATTAAAATGTGAAGTTGGTTCCTTGAAAATATTTTCAAATTATCCCAGGAGAAAGAATGGGGGAAAGGAGATAAGCTGTAGACATTGTGAACAGGAGAAATAACTGCAGTCAAACAGATTTTTTTCTAAAATTACATTATTTTAAGTAAGTCAAATTTATTTGCAAATATAGATAAAATGAATTAATCATCATAAATAGCTAAAATACAAACATCCATGAGAAGCTTCAAGAAATATTATATGGAAAATGTGAAAGCATAATCTAACACCTTTTTCCATACATCAGACCTGTGTGGCTTTAGAAATAAGTTCTGGGCACCTTGCAAGAAAATGAGTCTCACTTTACCATGTTTTCCACTTCACATAGAAAAAGAACAAAATTGCCCAACTTTATTTATAGAGCTGAGTGAAATATTGTTTCTAATACAAGAAAAATGTAACAGAAAAAAACTTTTATTCTTTTAATTTTTTAAATTTTATTTTTATTTATTTTTTATTTTCATGAGAAAAAAGATAAAATAGCAATGAAACAGTTTCAAAATAGGTTAGTAGGACAGTTATGATAATTAATATATTGCATATTGTTGTCTTCATAGCAGTTATTCAAATGACAAGATGCAGAATGATGTCTTGTCTAAACAATATTAGTACAAACTTTTCTTGTCAATGAACTAAGACAAGGTAACTGTATATCTATCCTAATTATCTTGTATATACATATATATTTTTTCACACACACACACACACACACACACACAATGTTCCTTTATTTATACCTCCTTTTTTGTCTTGTTTTGTCAGAGATGGATGTTCCATTTTATGTATAGTTCGCCAACGAAAGTCAGCTAGAGAGAAGAAATTTTCTCAGGCTTTCGCAGAGAGCCAATTGGTCAAGCAATGGCTGTGACTCATCCAGATGGCTGACACTGACAAAAGACCCACAAGGTTCCAGGATAAATCCTCAGGGGATTTGACTGACCTTGTCAGATAGCAAAAATTCCATTTTGAGTTACAGAGAAAATAACTTTCTAGTTCTATTTTTACTCATGAATTTGGATTTAATAATGCTGAATACATGTGGCAAACTGAAGATAAATTAGTGTCTAATTGTAATGAATTGTTATCAAGAAGTGCAAGAATGGTTCAACACCATATTGCTTCTCTAAGAACAAAGACTAATGCTGCTCAATTCAATGTTTCCTAAGCGTACCTTCAGAATCTGATGGAGGGCTTGTCAGAGCACCATCTGCTGGTCGATTATCTCCAAGACTCTGCTAGGCATGTCGAGGGTAGAACCTAAGAGTCTGCATTCCTCACAAGTCTCAGGAGATGCTGAAGCTGCATGTAGGGAGGCCACACTTGTAAGTCAGGCTTCCTCAGGACAAACAGTTCCACCGCGGCTGCTGTGTCTACCACCATGTATCAGACTTCTCTTTTGTGTCAGACGCTGTGGTGATTTTCCTGCAGACATTATCTAATGTAATTTGTTCCCTTCCACAACCCTTTTTCACTAAACCTATAAGTGCTAAGTTCCTTGGACATGGCTTTTCAGTGGTGTGAATGGGTCTAGTCCACGCCCTTCTTTAAGAGTCCACAACATTGTGGTACATGTTTTTCCACTGCCAGTCACAGGAAGTGTGGTCACTCTTACTCTGTCCACTTTGTAGAAGACTGCAGAGAAACAAGACATAATTGTCTTTAGCCCTCCAATCTAGAAAGATTCAACCCAAATGTGCTTGCCTTTCCTTGTCCAAGACCAAAGCCTTCTCCACTACCTTCTGCCTCCTGAATTCCCGTAGTACAGTGCACAGACCTTATGAATGGAGGAATCAAAGTCCAGTCCTATGTTTAAACAGTGGTCAATTTAAAATAAAATGAAATATGTGATGTTCTCAGCTGAGTCAGAAAATCACCTGATTGTGTTCTACACCTATGAATGATTTAATGAGAAAATTACAAAATGCAGAATTCAAGGAATTGTTCTTATCTTGTTAAAGGTTATATGCTAATAAAGCACAAAAAGTTTACTTGAGAGAAAACTCTTAAATTATTTGGCTTTAAAACTGGAAACAAGAGACACCTCTTATTTTCTAAATTAACATGGCACTGGAGGACTTCGTCAGTACTACAAGGAAAGAAAAATAACAAGGACATTAAGGATTATTTTTAAGAAGGATTTTATTATTTACAATATATATTATAGTAATATATGAAATGGTATAGCTTATAATAACATTCAGCAAATTTTCTAGATTAAAAAACAAGTTGATAAAAATTTATCACCAACACTGACTTAATATAAAATAAAATAAATGGGATTCTACTCATAATAGATAAAAGAATTAGAAAGTGTCTAGGCCAAGGCTATGCATACAATATTTGGTGACTTTTTAAAGTTATTATAAAGCATAAAGAAAATGAAACATGGCTGATGTAGCATGCTCTTAATGGATATAAAATTATATATTGTTGATTAGCTTTAAGTTGGATAGTTCAGGGTAATCCCAGTTAAAGTTCTCAATAGAGTTTTATAGTACTTGATTAACTTACCAGAATTTATATAGAAAAATTAAAAGGCACAAATTTGCTAAATTGGTAATGAAAAAAGAGACAGAACAGGAGCTTGTCCTCTCAGACATACACATGCTTCAAAGCCATATTAACAAAATCAGTGTTCTTGACCTAAAAGTTTATAAATAGACTAGTGAAATAAGATAGTTCAGAAGCAGATTCATAATACATGTCTCTACCTAAAATTTGGTAGGTTTCTAAATAGATTAAAATCTTAAATCATGAATTTGAACAAATCAGATTCACAAGCTTGCTCAAAGAACATCAAAAACAAATCTAACAGTTGGAAAACTGAGAGGAGGTATTTGAAATGTACGAGCTTGGCATGGGATTATTATCTAGAACTCACCAGGAACTCCTACAAATGAACAAAAACACCATAATGCTAAAGAAATAAATGGGAAAGGTTAAGACTAGGCAATTTCCACAAGTGAGCTCTTCAAAGGCTAACAAGTGTATCAAGAGTTCCTGAAATGTGTTAGAAATTAATCTAATATGAAAATTGGCTATTACTCTATGCCTAATAAATTAGCAAAAAGAATATATATATATATATATATATATTCCTGGAAATGTCAAATGGCAGCTGGGGTAGATATAATTGCTATTCCTCTGAATAACCACCAACAGTTTTTATTCAAATTTAGCATGAGAAAGATATATATGCAAATGTATACATCTTGCATATATGTATAAATATTCTGCGTATAAATCCATGTACACTTGCTATAGACAATTGTGCTCCTGAGTTCATGGCCCAAGCATCTTGCTCACACAGGTGCTGAGGAATGTTTCAGAGCATGCTCACAATAATGTTGTTCATGGTTGATTGGACATTAGGTGTGTGTCCCGATTTGGGTGTGTATCCCTGACGGCTTGGTAATGAGTGTGTCTCATGAAGTATTTTGAAACCATTAAGCACTCATCAAGATAGGAGTAATGCCTGAGTAGCAGCTATGCTGAAAGATGGCTTGTGTGAAAATACTGCTCTAGGGGCCAGGGAGATGGCTCAGAAGAATACGCCCTTGCCTGGCAAGCACAAGGGCCTGAGTTCAATTCCCGGTTCCAGAGAGAGAAAGAGAGAGAGAGAGAGAGAGAGAGAGAGAGAGAGAGAGAGAGAGAGAGAGACTACTGCTCTAAGGAGAAAGAGAGGAGAGAAAAAAAGAGATCAAAAGTCATTAACCAAGGGCTGGCTAAATAGCTCAGCAGATTAAAATACCTGCAAGCAGGCACAGAGGCTATGAGTTTGATCCCCGGGCCTGCTGTGCTGGCCCCAGCAGGCCCTGGGGCATGCTGAGAAGGCAATTGAGACTGGGCGTGGTGGTGTGTGCCTGTAATCCTAGGTCTTGGGAGGCTGTAAACAGACAGATCACTATGAGTCCGATCTGGTAGTAAGACCTTGAACACACTGTAGACCCTTCCCTAAAATACAAAAAAAAAAAAAAAGCAACTCATTATCTATATAATATGACAACAAAGCCAAATGCATGGAGACAGATGATACCAAACTATGATTCTATGATTCCTGAATGTATCAAACAAATATTTGGGATTCTGAGTTTAATTTTTATTACAGAAAAACTAGTCATTTTTTATAAATATTTTATACAATATCTGAGACCTCCTTGTATTATAATTTTTTCGAACTTTATTTGAATTTAAATTGAATTGGGAGTCTCTATTTTATCTGCTAATCCTGTGCTACAAGAAAGAAAATAGTTATTCATACTAGAATGGTTGTTTTTTGAGGTTATGGAGACAAATGGGACTTGGAAAATATAAATAAAATGCATGAGAATAAACAGACTAACTGAAACATAAAGGCCAGCGAGGGGCAAGCCCAGGTCTCTAATGGTACAGTGTCATGCACTGAGTACAGTAAACTAGAAGGTTCTAAGGAGTAACGTGGGGAACAATAAAGAAGAACCACTGGACAGCATAGGAATACTCAGGTGCAGTGTGCGGTGGACTCCCTGGAGTGGCCTGGAGCTCATGCAATGGAACTGATTTGACAGGGAGATTTCCTGATAAACCAAAAGAATCCTTTGAATAGAGAATTATATATATACATATATAATATAAAATATGAATATAATTTATATATAATTTCTAGTATGTATATCTATATAATCTTTTTTAATTTTTTGGCTCTGAAGAAATATATATATATATATATATATATATATATATATATATATATATATAGAGAGAGAGAGAGAGAGAGAGTGGGTTTTTAAACAAATTCTGTTATATCATATAATAAGTGCATTTTTGAAATACTATACCATTTTTTAACATACAAGGGTAGAATACACAAAATCCTTACACAAACAGCAGAAAGTTGGGTCCCAGCTTGCTTGGATTTTCTTTCTGCAGGTACCACTTACAGAAA
The DNA here is from genome assembly GCF_000260255.1 of Octodon degus. Taxonomy (NCBI): domain Eukaryota; kingdom Metazoa; phylum Chordata; class Mammalia; order Rodentia; family Octodontidae; genus Octodon; species Octodon degus. The sequence goes on along the minus strand of NW_004524661.1, from coordinate 7,564,588 downwards.
TGTGTTTGGCTAAAATAAACCAATCTTTTGCATTATGAAATCTTGAACCTATCAGAATACTGTGTGTCTTATTACTGAAGCGAGTGTTGTCAGCTTACCTTCACCACAAATGTGGATCTGTTGGACCACATAATAAACAACACTAATATTATTCCGTTGTAAAGATGAAACAATGCACATATCAAAATGTTGGATTAATAAGCTATCCAAAACAGTCAAATTTTTAAAAGTCAGATAAGTTAGAGAGAAAAATACGTGAGCAAAACACAGAATTTCTGGCTAGGTATTTCTTTGTGTATTTAATAGAGTACTTGGGTGGTAGAAATGTAGCTCAGAGATAGACTGCTTGCTTAGGATACATAAGCCCTGAGTTCATTCCCTGCCCCCACAAAAATGAAGGCATAATGGTACCTAACAGGTAAACTCTTCATTTTTTAAGAAGTTGTGATGGTGAATCAGCTAGAAAGAAATGAGGGGAAAATCCTATAAACCCAAAACACAGTCCTTTAAAGCCACCCCCCATTCTCTAGGAACACCAATTACCTTTTTCTTACTTGTTTTCCTCCAGTCTTCATCTTGATGATTATTCTTGCGTTTCTCACTTGTAGCCCTAAATCAACTCAGCCATGGTGAGCTAGCTCCATTCTTTTTGGCCTGAGAACATAGCTCCACCTCTCTCTCCCCATGGTGCTTCACCTGCGTTGCCACCTCTTGCAAATGGGTTTTCAGGAAGTCTTTCCTGATTGGTGACTCTTGAGTTTATCACAAAGTGGTTGATAAAGAAGTAGACACCAATAAGCAATGCTATTCTAGGAATAAAGATGCTGGAACGAATTTTGTATTTTTATAATAAAGAATTAAATATCTCTCTGAGAGTTGGGTCAGTGTCATACTTCTTCCAGAAATTTGCAACTTCATTATAGAAATTGAAGTACTTTGAAATCCTAGGTCTAATGGTCAAAGCCTGTATAAAAATGACAAATTTCTTAAAGTCCCTGAACCATACCTTGTAAGTAACCTTTACTAATGTAAACAAAAGAGTGGATGCTGCTGACATTTTTCTGTAACATTTCATTACAGATCTTCCAAGAATAGGCATAGCAACAAGCCCATCTCTAGGAGAAAGTATCTGAAGTGGATTTCACCTAATTAATTGATCATCTTAAAATATTTATTTTTTATGAGGTGCACGTTTAACAAACTGGATGCTCTCTACCATTTTGAAACTTAAATTCCAGTGGTGGGGAGACTGATCACCAATAAATAGCCAAAATTAAATAAGAAAAACTTCCTCAAATAAATGATACATGAAAGCATTTTTTTGACTTGTTTGTTTTTTTAGTTCCTTTTTTTCATGTAGGGGAATGTCAGAGAAATTATATGTCCACTGTCCTAGATATGCTGCTAGATACACCAAAAGTTAGCCAATTTTTTTCTTCTGGAAAGTGCCAGATAATAAATACTTTAGATGAGGGCAGCCACAGTCTCATCTCTGTACTTGTAGCGCATCAACAGCCATAGATAATACATAAACAAACAGGCATGCCTGTGTCCCATTAAAATTTTACTATGGACACTGAACTTAGATTTTCATATAATTTTCATGCATCACTAAATATTAATACTCCTTTTGTTTTCAACCATTTAAAAATGTAAAAACCTCCCTTCATGGCATGCCAAACAAAACAGGCAGCAGGCTGCACTCGGACCACAGTTTGCCTGAGAACTCGTTTGTCCCCGCCCTGGTTGATACCTGTTTCTCAGTCTTTACTATGTGTACCAATGAGTTGCAACCTTGTAAAAAGGTAGATTGTAAAACAATAAGTCTGCAGTTGGACTTCATCTCCGCACCCACAAATCACTGATCTGGGGCACCAACCTGTTAGAAATCTTTGTTGTGACTGAACAGACACAGATGTTCTTTGTCCAATACGGAGAAAAGCGTCGGAGCATATTGCTAGCTGGTTATCGGTGCAATGTGGGATGAATGGGAATTTCACTATTTCCTCTCCAAACTTCTGTTTTACTTTTAAAACTGAGATTTTATTTTTAGAGTAACTTTTTAAAAACATAAAATTTGGGATAGACAAAAACAAATTTGGCAGAATCATATGGTAGAATTTTAAAAAGTTATTAGATGTATGTTTTCTAAGAATAGTAGCAGGCTTGGAAAATATATTCAAAATCATGGTAAGAGGAACTCAGAATATACACCCTACATACTCCCGCTACCCATATGCATGTTTATACATATAGAAAAGGAACACTGCCTAATTTTTCCAGGGATTGTGTTTGGGGAGTAGAGTGACAAAGTTTTATTATTTTTACATATAATTTGTGTTTTCCAAACTTTCCCCAGTAGGCATAGATTATTCTGAAAGAAGTTGTATGAAATACTTTTTACAAAAGTTGAAGAAACAAAAAATTATTAGATATTCTTCTTTCTTTGTCAAAATTCATTCAACAAATGCTCACAGACCTTAAGAGTCCAAGGCTTTGGAAGAAGAGTCTCATATTTTTCTTGTGGATGTCTGCAATTTCCAACCATGACCCACAGTTTGGAAGAGAGATTTTTTCCTCTAAGACCTGCATAACTACACAAAACAGAAGCCTAATCCTTTGTTCTTTGAGAATGGAATACGACCTATCTTTGTTCAATCTGAGGGACATTGAAGGAAATATATGCTAATGAAATAAATTTACCATCTCCCTGTATGAAACATGTTATATTTTGGTGATGCTTATTGTACAAAATACTGTGCTCCCAGAGGCCATACAGAAATGTGATGAGAGGTGCACGGGTCTCTAAGGGGCCAGAAACCTTGCCCTCAGCCTAGGAAGTGAATTTCAGAACTTGGTCCCCTCATTATGGGCTCCAACATTTTGTACAGCTTATTGATTCCAAAACCTTTAGCACCCATCTCTCATCTAACAGTGACACTGTCACCTGATGTAGGCTGAGTAGTGTCTCTCAAGAGACACCTCAGAATAGCTGAATGACTTACCTAAAGACACACAGCATGCAGACAATGGATCTTAAAATAGAAGTTGAAGCCTTTCTTGGCCTTCTCTTTCCACTGAACTTCCCTGTTGATTTTGCAGAGAGAATAAACACAGAGCCAGTTGACACACGACTCGATTTGTTAGGACATTTCACTTTGTTTCCAGTTAGAATTTTCTGTAGTTGTTTGGATCCAACATTGAATCCAGTATAAATGAAGCAGGAACTGAAGTAAACTAGGGCACATTTAGCCCTGATGTTATGTGTCAAAATACCATTTGGATCTGTCTATTTAAATCTACCTTCCAGGATTTTTCACAACAAAGAATAAATAAATACATGCATTCTTGAGCACAATGCTTCATGAATTTGGGAATCATTTTGTGATTTTTTTTCAGTACTCTGATTACTATTCCAGGCTTATCTTTTGATCTTCTAAGATAAACGCTGTGTTTTTTCAAAGAAATTGCTGTTGAAGTTGCTACTAGATTTTGACTTTGATATGTTACTTTATTCACATTTTCCTGTTTTTTCTTCCCTACTATATAGTACATTTCAGAGTCCTTAAGAAATAACCTTTTCATTAGTAAAGTTCCAATTACAGAATTTTAATAAAAAGGGGTGTGGTCAGCCTTATTTGTTATTAAAAATTGAATAAAAATCCATTAGTAAATTAAACTGAAATTACTTCTCTCACAAAGAAATAGATTTATAAATCAAGAAACCCAAGGTTACCATAGCAATCTGTGGTGTCTAAAGATTAGAGACAGCGGACTACATTCCACTTTGTAGAAAACACTTTGTTAGAGAAAAGATGTATATCTTCGAGGTGGGATAGGACAATAAAAGCAAGTTATCCGTTAACAAAAATACCTGCATTTCCCCAACTAAAAATAATGCAAAATAATTTGGACAGGTTTTTAGTATGAATGTGCGTGACACTGCTATCTGGCACTGTCCACTATTTATTGAATAAAATGAATCAGGTTGAATTACATTCTCAACTGACTACATTCATTGAAAAATACGCTAGATGTAGCAAAAATGAGGCAGGAAAAACTGCTGAGAAAAAAGAACTAAACTTGCAGGCAGAAAGTCATTTTTTAAACAAAAAAGAACCTAAAGGGAACAAAGCCAGCCAAATCTGAGCTGGACTTAGAACCTAGGAATTAACAGAAAGCTGTGTGTGTGTGTGTGTGTGTGTGTGTGTGTGTGTGTGTGTGTGTGTTTCTGTATGTGTCTTTGCATGATTTCTGGTCTTTTGGCTCATCAAAAATACACCAAATAGACCTGCTGCAATGGACATCTGTTGTTTTTGCCTGCCCAGCATCCATTCCCCCTTCTTCTGGTCAGAGCATTTTACATTTCCTTTGAAAAATTACACTTTGGCCAATGTGGATAATCTTTGTGTGATATTCACTCAAGATATCCCGCTCTGCTCTGAACAAAGGGTAAGCACACGACCCAACAGGCCAGCCAGCCTGTTCAGTGGACAGCTGACTCCTACATGAGTGATAGAAGGACAGCAAAGGCTTGGCGGGAATCCATCTCAACAGGAGCACCACAGAGAGACTGCTCTGTGTGCTGCGACTTTGATCCTCTCAGCAGCCCACTCACCGTCTTCTCAGAGGCTTGATTGCTTAGGTCTTCCTTCTCTGCAGATTTATTATTTTATTTATCTATTTAGATTAGCTCAAGTAAGCCAGAATTAATTTCTGTTCCTTATAACTAAACCTTAATTGATATTCACGCCAAATGGAGCATGAGATACTTCACAGAGCTAGAGTGTGCATTTAGCAGTTTCCATTTTATAATTAAGTATTTTGGGATGCATTATAATCCACACATCAACATTTTCTAGAGATTAGATTCTGTACTAGTTGTCATGATCTTCATCCTCAGGACCTGTTAATATCTTATTTAAATCATTAAATTCGAGATTCACACATCTCAAGGAAGAAAAAGCATGGAAATTTTTGCACGTGAATAATCCAGCTTGGCTCCTTCAGTGAAAGAGCAAAGAAAAAGGAGAAGACACCCAGCTTTCTGGGTGACAACTGATGCCCTCAGGTGGGAGGTGTTTGTGCGTCCAAGACCACAGTGATTTTTAGCCACAGATTAAGACTCTGCAGCATGAAAAAGGAATACTGTCTCAGTTATCCAAATGTCCTATGTAAGTCATATCTTCCATAAAAGTAATGGATCAAGAGCTTGATGGAAGCAGGACCACTAAGCACAGAAGTTAAAAGGTGGAAGAAACTCATTTTGCACTATGGATGCATGGGAAGGATAATGTGGTATGTACATGTACAACCGTGTTACTGGGCACTTAAAGGAGAAAATTCCAACATGTGGCAAAATGCGGATGGCACTGAGAAAACTATACTACCTGAAACGAGCCAATCACAAAAGGTAAATTCTGAAAAATCCCGCCTATGTGAGGTCCTCCAGCAGTCACGTGAGTAGCGTTTGCCAGGACACCACAGGTGGCTCATGGAGGAGTTTAATGGTCAAGAGTTTCAGTTTGAAAGGGCGGAAACTGCTGCTGCCCCACCCCTGGGGCACACTGAGACAGCAATTGAGACTGGGCATGGAGGTGTGTGCTTATAATCCCAGCCCTTGGGAGGCTGAAAACAGGAGAATTACTAGGAGTCCTAGCTACATAGTGAGACACTCTAGACCATGTACCAAATGAGAGAGAGAGAGAGAGAGAGAGAGAGAGAGAGAGAGAGAGAGAGAGAGAGAGAGAGAGAGAGAAGAAATGGTTCTCCAGGTGGAAAATGGAACACTAGGAATATATCTAGTACCACCTCTAACTGCGCACACACTTGAAAATGGCTGAGATGGTAAATTTTATCTTGAATATTTTATGAAAATTATATCAAGGAGAAAAAATGTGAGCTTATATGAACAAAGTACTGATTTTTTGTGGAGACCATAGGACAAGGACGGTGGCTATGATTTTAATTTAACCATGTAGTACTATGAGACCCAGTTGTTTTAGTTTTTTCTTATCATATTTTTCAGACACTAATTCTGAAAGCTTCTTTAAGAAACTAGAAAGAGAAAATGAACTCATTTACCAGATGAAAAAATATAACTGATTCTGATAGAGAACTTAGTCAAAATATCAAAGTTAACAAGTAGAAAATCTAGTAAAGTCCTTCAGTTTAATGATTGGAATGTTATACTTTTTATAATTTGAAGTAACCTTTCAACTCTAACTTTTGTAAACTGAATTATATTATGTAGATTGTGTGTAGTATATGGAGGCTGCCCTTGGTATCTGGAGAAATATTTGTTTCACTCTCAAAAGGTTGTTATTTTTGTTGGAATCCCAGATGTTCTGAGACTTACATGCTCTTTGAGAAATTATAATGAATAATCATGTTGATGATAATAATGATTACATTAAAGATTCCTTTATTTTTCAGTCTGTGCAAATGACAGTGTATGTATTGTTTCACTTTATTCTCAAAGTGAATTTATGAAATTGACTTGATTAGTACTACTCTTCTCTTTCTTTTATAATGGAGAAACAGAAGCAACTCACCCAAAGAAACTCTACCAGTTACTGAGTAGAGGTGATAAGATGGAAGAACAGGAAGCTTGATACCTAACACTCTTTAGACCATAACCTACTCTTTGAACTTGAACTCTACTTCTGCCTGGGGGGTTGCCTCATGGAGTTATTCCTCAAAGAGTGAGACTGTCATTAATTGAGAGAAATATGTTCATTTCTTTGACAAGAGTAAAGAAGGAGGGGAATTAAATTCTCCTTGAATGGCATGGTTGTCATTATTGCTTTTTGTGGCAAACCTCCTTTACTTTAACCCCTAGATATCCAAGACTTCTGTTTTCTGTTTCTTCAGAGGAGAATCTCTGAGGTCTTCTTGCTCTGTTCTTCTACAGGATCAATGATACTTGTGATGGGATTTGGGGCTGTATAGGTGACAGCCCCATTAGATTAGGAATTGCTCTAAATTTAGAGTTCAGGGCTGGCCAAATAGCTCAGTGAATTAAAGTGCCTGCAAGCAGGCACAGGGACTGGGGATGGGATCTCTGGGCCTGCTGTGCCAGCCCCACCTCCTAAGCACACTGAGAGAGCAACTGAGACTGGGCATGGTAGTGCAGCGCCTGCAATCCCAGCTCTTGGGAGACTGTAAACAGGCAGATTACTAAGCGTCTGATCTAATAGTGAGACCCTAAACACCCTCTAGACCATTCCCTAAAAAAACGCAAAATAAATAAATAAATTTAGAGTACAAATTATTTATCATGATCTCCAGAACCTAACAACACCATCCCTGGCACATGGTAGCACTTAGTAGAAAGAGCTGGCAAATAAATGATCCTGTGAAGTCTTTATTTGAAATCTAAATTGACCTCCTTGGCAAGTACATTTTTAAACACAGTGCACTGTTTACTTGCTGTCCTCGCCTTCTCTTGATTTCAATTATTTACATCAGAATTACTTAATCATGTGACAGATAATTAAGGAATACATTATTTATGCTAAATAAATTACCCTAACATCACTTCTCTTTCCTTCTCCTTGGCCGCGGAGTGGGAATTTCAGATATCTCAGCACCATCTTAGGCACCACCTCAGTCCAAACGAACAGCATCGCTGCGCCAGGTCTCTTTATACGCGCTTCTCTTGCATTTGTGTTTCCAGTGTCTTTTCTCGGACCTTTGGCCGCTGCAAACCAGCTTTCTCTCCTGGTACGTCCATAACTGTGCAGCCCCTTAACTTACTTAGGAGAGTTCACTCCTCTTGGCCACCAAATTGCAAATGCTGTGAAGTGTTAATGGTGAAAAGCTTTTGACCAGTTAGCAAAGCAAATACCAGCACAAACACTCTACCACCCCAATACATAGGCTTACATATCTGTGGGAGGCATACAAGCTTATTAGAAATAAAATGGAATCCAAAAATAGGGGATATTAGAGCTGAAAGCATTTTGTTATTATAAGCTTTCCCAATACCTTTTTTTTTTTTTGCAAAGCAGGACCTATACTCAGGATGCATAAGTCATTTTACCATGCCTAGCAGTATATTTGTGAATCCCAATTTCTTCTGTGCTAGTGTCTTCTGCATTTGTTCTGGGTGTGCTCGGGGCCCAAGATTGCATTTTGCTCTTTCTCTTTGTCATTTTGTACAGTACTGTCCTCTAACCTTTGGTGTAGAGCTTTGGTGCAGTTATAACTTTAGCAACTACTGAAATTCTTACCCAAGAGAATTTACGGCAGTTATAGTTTTGTACTTACAGAACTACAATAAGGAACACTAATAATGGGTAATGATATTTAGCAGTTGACAAACCTTTGTAACTAATGACTTTGTATTCTAGACAGTAAGAGCAATCATTATGACTGTATAGTTGAGCAGATATTAAATTGGGAATTTATACTTAAGTTAGTTCCACTAAGTTCTGTCTGATCACCTCCCCTTGATGCACCCGGTGTTTTCCAGGCAGACTAGTTCATCCTGGTTACCTTTTGCCCTCGCTCTCTGTCAAGAGAGAAAGTGGGAGGATGCTCTTATAGATCTGGGTCTAGCAAAATGTCTCAGCTTACTGGGTGCAGATCTATGAAGTTTGAATTCATCCAGTTGTGCCTGGCTTGGGTCTGGCTGCTGTGCTCAGCTTCTTCCTGCTGCAGCCCATGGAAGTGAACCCACTGTGAGCCTCTGGCAAGAATTTCTGCCCCTGGATTAGCTGGGTAGTGCTGGCTCCTAGCCTCTCTGCGGGGATTTCAGCTGCAGAGTTTCATAACAGGCCTATATGGCAGGCCTGGGCTGGGTCTTGAGGAGTCCAGAGAGTAGAACAGAAGGACTCACTTACAAGTCGGGCCTGGGCTGGGTCTGGAGGGATGCAGCAGGCAAAGGGGAGTGTGGAAGCTCTCCCACGTAAGCGCTGGGCCTGGGCTTGGGCTGCATCTGGAGGGATCCAGAGAGCGTGGAAGAAGTTCTCACTCACACACCAGGGGGCTAGCAATCTATTACTATTAATGATGACTATTTATTAATAGTAAGCAACAATTAACGAGTCATAATACCAAGCATCATGCCAAGGACACATTTCACATAATCCGCCTGATTGGATGATCACAGTCCCTTGTAAAATCCTCACTTGATGGGGAAACTGAGCAAGGGAATTTAAACAGTGTGTTAGGCTCTAGAGAGGTAGTAGTCCATGTCAGCTTCAGGGCTTAAGCACAAACTCATCTGAGATCAAGAGCACAAGTTCATGCTCATTATGCTGAATTACTTCTCAGAAGGAATCAGCAGTTATGGTAGAGGTCAGAGTAGACTCAAGTGCTCTAACTTCCTCCTTCCAAGTTAGGGAAATTTAAGGTGTCACCTCCTACTGGCCAGTCTACCTATTGCATGCCCACCCCCAGCACCTGGCCAAGACAGAGCACTCATCTCGAAAAGAATGCCATCTGGCTGCACATGCCATCTAGTATTTCAGGGCCGTGATGACTTCTCGATGGAGCCTTGTGGTCAGCTTCTCCCTAGGCGTTCATGCATCTATTCAGATACCATCTTTACGGCAGTATTTTGCTTGTGGAGTTTCAGCCCTGCTTATAGTACTCTTCTTTGTCACCAAATTGCAAATACTGACTGAAATATCTGCAGGATTTTCATGCCTAATAGCTCTATCCGATTGCACTGTGTTAATAATATATATTTAATCTATAGACAATAGCTGTTTCCTGTGATTCAGACAGCGCTCCTTTGTGTGCCGTGTGACACTCAAGTGTTCATCAGCTCCAAACAGAGCTTTTTGATTGCGGATGTTGAATGTAACTGTTGATTCTGGCTCAGCAGTGTTCCATTTTTCTCTCCACTGCCTATGTAGAAGCAGTTGAAGGCTTCAGGGAATTTATAGACCATGCCGGTATTTCAGTTCATGTGCGTGAAAATCCTGTGTCCATATTCACTGTGTGGACTATGTGTTTTACTAAATCTGCAATGCTGTTTGAACATGCTGTGATGCACAGAAGACAGTATTTTCCCCAGAGAGGAGATCCTTGGTTTGATTGGTGGAGCAAGTGACTGCAAGGTCAAGGTTACTCAGTGTTATTGGCCATCTGTTATCTTGGCAAGAATTTGACTGGAGGGCATTCATGTGTTTGTAATTTCCCACTTGATCTGAAAATAGGGTTAAAAAGACACAGTCATGGCTGGGAGTCACAGAGCAGATCTACACTAGCAACTCTCTCCTTGCTTCCTGCTCAGAATAGCCTGGGCTGTGCTTGACTTTCCTTTTCCTGCAAGTTGTTAAAGGGTAGGCTGTTCTGTCATCATGCTACTTGGAGAGAAAAGTGAGAAGAAGTTCCCATCAGTGAGATTATAATGAACTTTTAAATCACTCTAGAAGGTCTTTATAAACCTTTCTAAAGCAAAACAATGAAGCAATGAATTCTTAATATCTACTCAGGTAATCAATTCTCATTGGTCCATTTACCGAGGAAACTGGGGCAGGATCAATGGATTCTGATTAAGTCCTTCATATGCAAAGAGACATGGACCTGTATGGGGCCTGTTGAATGGATGAGAATGGATTTTATAGCTCTTGAGTTTTTGCAGAGTGGCCATTTATTTGTACCTCCACCCATGCAAAAACCTAAACAAGGAAAATATTTCAGAGAAATGTCAGCTATGAAATGTCATCACAGACAAACTAAATGCCCAGGAGGGCCAAACTGGCTAACAGGAAACAAGATTTTAGCAGTGTAATGAGTACACAGGTTCATCCTACTCTCTATTCATCTACTGAGGCAGGCAGTTCTTTCTTTTCAACTAAAACAAGGAAGAAAAGCAGATGGAGAAGCAATTCTTAAGCAGACTATAAGTGAATCAAGAAAAATAGCACATTTTCAGACTGGGTGTACTTTTAAAAATAATAGTCGCAAAGAAGGACAGGATTTATCAAGAAAACACATTGCCAAAGCTTAGCATTTGGTTGGGAACTTCACTTCCCTTGAAATGTTAGTTTACCAAAGGATCAATATGTGTACATTAAACTTTCAGAAGTAATCTGAAAACTTCAGAATAGTATGAAGATAAGTCCAGATCTCTCTTTTCTCATGGTTTCTATCATTATCCAAATCATGGTTGAAGATATTCAAGTTACTATTTAGATCTTAAAACCAGTAATATCTCTGCAAAGGATATCTTTTGTCCCAGCTCAAAAAGATAGGTTGTCTAGATTTTCTCATGTCTGAGAGTTGAAGGGATTTGGGGATTCTTGGTAGAAATTAGAGTAGAGAAGTGGAGCTATTTTCACTTTTACGATAACTTTGCTTTGCCTTCATTTGGCAACAACAGCAGCAATTCATGCCCTAAAGTCCTGCTTTCTGTATATCTCCTAAAATCTACTCAGGTCCTTTTTGTGATGATCATACAAGGACTCTCCTCTAGTTTCTTTGTTTTATAAGTTCAGTAAGAGAGCTAAAACAGAACATGATTAAAAATGACCATTTATTTTACATGTCAGTAGAAGGAATGTAGTCCTGTAGCTAAATTTTATTATTTTTTTTTTTCTTTTTGAGACAAAGTCTCCTTATGCAGTTCAGGCTGGCCTTGAGCTCAGCCAGTATACCAGGCTGGCCCCAAATTCACAACAATCCTCTTGCCTCAGCCTCTTGAGTGCTGGGATTATAAGTATGTACCACCACACCCAACTTGTAGCTAAGACCCGTATAGCTAAAAGTTATACCTCAGGAAGACTATTTTTTCTGTTTATTACCATATCTAACTGATGATTATTGGGCTTTAAAAAATGTGATAGACTTTTACTACAGACCAATTGAGAAATAATTAAGAAAGAAGGTGAGCAAGTAAGTAATCAAAAATAAGTTGTTTTTCCTGTCTGAATATATTTGCTAAATTTCAAAGCAGATTTTTTGGCAAGCAATCAATTAATTAGTTTTTCTGTTTCTGAATTTTGTTTCATTTTTGCTTGTTCTACATTCATCAAGGGTACTCTCATTGAACATAAAATTCTGAGTTGACAGTAGTGTTCCTTTGTTTTGCTTTGTTTTTCCAGCATGTTTAGAAAGTTTTAAATTTTCTTCTGGGCATCATGGCTTCTGAAAAAAAAAAAAAAAAAGTCTGCAGTCATTCAAATTGTTTCTGTATTTGGTAAAATGCTGTTTTTCAAATTTTTAAATCTTAATTTGAAAGCACTTTAATTATGATATTTTTAGGCCTGAGTTGCTTAGAACTTTTCTTCTTTTAGAGATGCTGACCCTGAATCTTTAAACTTAAGGATTTCACTACATGTGGGGATTTCTCAGCCATTATTTCACCAAAAAAATGTTACACTATTTCTCTATCTGAGGTAACCACGGCCATGTGGGGTTGCCCACAATTTCACCCATTTATTTCAAACAATTTTTGCTCTTTACTTTTTCAAATTAATTTATATTTTTCTATTTTAAGATGAATTAAGTTCTCTAATATATGCACTCTACTACATAGCCCATCTAGTAAAATTTTAATTTCATTTATGTTATTCTTTTTCTTCATTATTTGTATGATCTTTTTTTTAAAATAAGTTTATCTGTTTTTCCATGTGTTTTTGGTACAGTTCCACTAGAATCTTAGAGCAGTTTTATTCATTAAACTCCTTGGCGAATCATCTTAACATTTTTTGTCACATTTTAAACATTTTTTTGGCATTGATATCTATTAATTCACCTTCCTCATAGAGGGTTCTTTATATGTCTAGTAGTGTTACAGGAAGTCAGGGTAACTTGACTACTATGATAAGACTTCAGTCTTGCTAAACCTGTGGAGTTGTGTAACTTCGGTTGAAGCTGCAAGTTACAGTGCATGATATGCGGGAGGTGGGTCCCCTGTCATGACAATGTCCACTGATATTCAGATCTAGTGGCCACCTTGAGACTAGGCAGTGGTCCATCTACTTGCTCAACTATTGAATGTAAAATGTCCATGTACGCATAGTATATAGTCAGTCAACACATGAGTCCAGCAGTTCAGGGAGAGTTCTAGGAAGTTGCTGTTCTGCCCACCTTCTTCATAATCTTCCCAGTACATTCCATTTAGCTGAAGAGTTTCTTTTTGTTTTTTGCATCTAAAGAATACTGCCATTCTAGAGAAGTAGTAAGAAGCTCCCCAAGAGGTAGAGGGAGTAGCGAGGGAAGGAAGGGAAAGGAATTTTAAAAGGAGAGAATCAAAGAAAAAATGGAAATAGAGCTTTTTCAAATTGGAAGGAGAACAAGAGTTGAAGAGAGTCAGGAAGGGTAGGAGGGGAAGGGAACAAAAGGAACAGATTGCAAATGTGCTTGTAAAATAAGATTGAATTTAAAGAAGAACACTAGGGCCTCAGTAAACACTCCTGTTGTGCACTGCTGTAAGGAGGGCAACAGTCAGGGCCAGGTTATGGGAGGGCAGAAGTGGAGTTGGGGTGGTGTGCCTCCCATCTTCTCACAATTGTAGTTCCACAGAGGCAAGAAGGGTGTTCCTTTCTCAGATGCTAGACACCCCTGAATTTCCATTTTGGGGGTCACTACTTGCTACTCTAGGATCCTTTTACAGCTATCCTATAAAAAACGGGAGGGCTGGCCAGATAGCTCAGCAGACTACAGTGCCTGCTTAGGCAGAGCACATCAGCTGGGGTTGGACTCCTGGCTTTCTATGTCAGGCCATCCCTTGGGGTGCTGAGACAATGATTGAGACTGGGTGTGTGGCGCATGCTTATAATCCCAGCTCTTGGGAGGTTGAAAACAGGAGAATCACTATGAGTCCCATCTATATAGTGAGACCCAGTAGACCTTGTCCGAATGCATTTAAAAAAGAGAGAAAAATAATGGAAGAAACAAAGAGTGTGTTTGGGGGCAGTATTTACTGCAGTCTCCTAGTGCTGGAAACCACCCTTCCCTCTCCTCCAGTCAGAAGAAGAAGGTACTGTCTTTGTACCTTGAAACTCCTTTTGAGTTTCAACTCACGTAGAGATTGGATTGTGGAAAGTCAAAAGAAAAACAAAACAATTTCTCCTCCCAAATCAGTCAATCAAACAATCAGACTGGTTCCTTCATTGCCAATGAGTTCAGTGGTGCTGTGGACACTTGTCATGGTCCTGTGGACTCTTGTCATTTTCCCTAATTTGCTTATCACTCTTCAGAATCCTCTGACATTGACCCATTGCGTTCTTCATAGTTTCACAGCTGCATTCAGTATGAGAGATGCTGGAACGTGATTAGTCTGTCTATGTGGCACGAGAGTCCGTTTGCTTAATTTTGTAGATTAGAAATAACTCAGCCAGCCTCTCATCAAGCTTTTTACAATACTCAACCCAGTTCTTTAAATTTACAATGTTAGTGCCAGTAATTCAGCTTTACTGCTGCTGTTGATAAGAAAAGACTTGAACAATACTTTGGTGAATTTTAGAAACTAATGGATATCCTAAATGTTGACTACTGAGGAGCTGAATCATCCCCACAACCATCTGTCTTCTCTTTAAGACTACAGACTGTCTTCAGTGAGTCTTCAGATTAGCTGCAGTATGTACTCTTCACAGAGATCTATGCTGTATGAATATTGCTATTTGTTTTTCCTAGTGAACTCACAACTGTTCCTTGGAAACAAATCTTTAAAATACTGCTTACCTTATTTTATAAAAAGCTAAAGTAAATGCATTTTGTTAATCAAAATAGAAATTCAAAATATAAATGTAGACCAAAAAAAAAGAGAACGCTATAACAATATTCCACGTTATTTGAAACATGCATAAGTGCATGGTTAATTAACATTTTTAGTTGTTCTATACCAGTGAATGCTCAGAGCCTAAGGGCCTCTGGGTACCATGGTTCATTTCAGGTAGAATTTCTTCTTAAGAGGAACTAAAACCAAAAGTTCTGGGTGTGCAAGATAGAGAACATTATTGGAAATCATGTTATTATTTTCCGAAACAAAAAGGTAGGTACAATTGGAAATATGTTCCCTTGGAATATTGCTTCCCAATCCTGGTACTTCTCTGCTCATCTTTCCATTTTTATAAGGTCATGTTGTCTTTTTGTAAGCCAACAGCATGATAAGTGATTTCTTATTAAAGCTTTGGCTGAAAACTCTATTACATCTCTCATGGATGGTGAAGCATTGAAAAATAGGAAAGCTGAAAGTAGGCTAGAATTTCAGGCATGGTGGCTGGCAAGAGAGAGAAATTTGGGGTCAGGTTCCACAATTAAATAACAGGGGTGTGCTCATTTCTGACCCTACAGCGTCTATCTTATGCCTCTTTATTGTCTTTAAGGCACATTGTTTTTTGCATTGTTATTTACAGAGAAGGGAAAGGTCAAAAGTGCGTAACATAAGCTGATATGAAAGAGAAATGACACTTAACTACCTATTAATACTAATAGGGGAAGGCAGAAGCTCCCTTAATAAACTGTAATTGGTAACCATGACTGTTTTTACCCTGGTAATTTGGTAGTTTTGTTCTGTGATGACAGTATTCTACTTCCAAAAACAACTCCATCTGTAAATCCTCATCTTCCTCTCTTAGCATCTGTTTGTTAATATTGAAAGAATGGGCTTCCAAACTTAGAAGTTTGCAGTTACTCAGGCTTGAGCATGACAAAAAAAAATGTTTCTAGTTACCCATGAAATAATAATTGTAAGAGCTAAAATTTACCAAATTTTTATGTAAGCCAAGTATTAGGTTAAGCATTTTATATGTATTAACTCATTACACATTTGGCATAGAACCCACACTGGCAGTTACCATTTTTACATATGTGTGAGGCCACAAAAGGTGAAATCCACGTTTCTTGAGATAGAGAATTCAGGTAGCCTGTGTCTGTGCTGGTTTTTATACCCAAGCACGTGTGACATCAAGGCCAGTGTCTTAATCAAGGCGTTATAAATACATAAGAAGCCGCTACTTGTCTTAAACTTTGACTTTACTTTTATTGGTTTTCTTGATCTCCATGCCCCTTCACAGTCTTCTGCGCCAAAGCTACTGTGAGGGCTGAAGAATTCCTCAGCTTGTCTCCTGCTCCTGTGGTACTTGTGTGGTGTTGAGGCTTTCCCCTTCTTTCTGATTCTCAGAGAGCTCCTGGAGGGTCTCTCCTGCTGCACTGCAGTATGCCTCTCCCTGTGCTCAGGGGCCCTTCCACAGGCTGGAAGATAACCCACTGTTTTGATGTCTCACAACACCTAAAGGGGGTGCTTTGAGACATTGGTCCTGTCCCTACTGCAGTCTCCCTGAATTAGCTATGTTGAAATCTTGTTCTTCTCACTCTTCACAATCCACCTTTTCCTTTTCTTATTCATGGTCCACAATTAGCCCTTTGGGCCATACCATCTAAGTATTTATAACTCCACCGTTTCTCCTGATCCTCTGGATACACTCTAGCTCTGTTTTGCACTAAGATGGCAAAACACCACACAGTGGGGAATTTGCAGAAAGAAAGAGATTTGTTTCCCATGCTTCTCAAGGCTATCCAGTCTAAAGCTAAGGTGCTAGCACCTGGTGAGTCATGTTGTCTCCTTGTGAGATGGCACCTTGAAAGGTTCGTTGTGAAGGAGGAAGGAAATCTCTCTGTTCACATTGCAGAAAGCAGAGGATAAAAATTAATGAAATCTTTTAGTCAAACATCTCAAACTTTTCCCTCAGGAAGGACCTAATAATCACTTTGTGGTGTGACCTGTTGATAGGAGCACATTGCCGGGAAATGTCCTTAATTCGTTAAGAAACACCTTTGTCTCATTGTTGAAAATTTTCTTTAGTGCACATTTGCAGTACACACTGTTTACATTCTCTGTATGAGGTTGGCATATGTACATAACACACCTTAATTCCTCTTCCCTTTTCCCTTATGATTCCCTTCCATCTCACCTGCTCCCTCCATATCTTGATTCTTATTCCATTTGAGAAAGATCTATCTCTCCACTTCCTATCATCTACCTTTCATTCTGCTATTCATTTAACATTTGGATTTCTCAGGGCCAGCAAGATAGCTCAGCAGACTAAGTGCATGCTTAGGCAAGCACAGGGATGGGACTATGATTCCTGGCACCACTGAGCCAGCAACAGAGTCCAGGTATGGTGACTCATGCCTGTAATCCCAGGGCAGGGAAGCTGAACACAGGATAAATATGAGGCTGAGCTACTCAGTGAGATCCTGTACTAACTACAATAAAAGATAAATAAAATAAAGTAAAATAAATTTAGATTTCTCATATAATACAAACCAAGTGTCTTTTTAAACTGTATGTCTGATTTATTTCACTAAACATTATGATCACAACATGAATTTAATTTCCTACAACTGATCTAGTTTTGTTCCTCTTTATAGTAGAGTTTTACTCCATTCTACACAAATGCCTAATTTTATTTATCCATTCATCTGTAGATGAGCACACAGGCTACTTCCAAAACTTTACATTTTTTTTTTCAAATATTCATTTGCCACTTGCATTTTTTTCCTCTGAGAAGTATTCACTCACCTATGATACCCATTTATGGAATGAATCTTTGAATTTGGAGGGTTATATCTTTTTTTCATAATTTTATTGAAAAACAAATAGCAGTAAGACAGTTTCAAATCAAATTGGTAGGACAGTTTCAACAATTAATATATTGCATACATTCTTCCTAGTGGTTAATTGCTGTACAAGATGTGACATGATATCCTATTTACAAACACCATTAGAATAAATCCCTCTATTCACTAAGAGAATGTAACTATATATCTATCCTAACCACTTTGAATACACAGATACAAAATGGACATACATCTGTATACCCTTTTTTTGTTAAGTTCCATTATGTGAATAGTGTAGGTGTGTAAACTCAGCAAAATATTCTAAAAGAGTCCAGTAGCCCATGATAGTATTGGGTCTTCTGCTTGACTGGCAATGTCAGAAATTGTTGACCTGAGTCCCCTACAGCTCAGCATAACAGCATGGCTTTACTTCTTATATTTTGTTTTTAAACTTTTCTGCTGGATAGCTAAGACCAAGGTAAAGC
>NW_004524661.1:7540897-7545335 GCF_000260255.1 Octodon degus | reverse complement strand
AAACATAGGCACACATATATCACTATGATATGATGTTTTCAGATCCTCTGGGAAAATTCCCAGTAGAGGAATAGCTGGTTTAAATGGGATTTCCAGTACAACTTTTCTAAGGAGTCTCCACACTGATTTCCATAACAGTTGTACCAGTCTATATTCCCAACAGCAGTGGAGAAGGGTTCTTTTTTTCCCACAGCCTTTCCAACATTTTTTGTTGCGTGATTTCTTTATGATAGGCATTCTTTCTGTGGTGAGATGATATCTCGATGTTGTTTTAATTTGCATTTCATGGATGGCTAGTGATATGGAGCATTTTTTCATATATTTATTCACTCCTTTAATTTCATCCTCTGAGAAGCGTGTTTTCATCTTGGATGCCCATTTCTGGATTGGGTCTTTAAATTTTGGGGCCCTAGTGTTTTTCAGTCTTTATAAATTCTAGAGAATTTGTCTGAGTACTTATTTGTCATGATTTTTTCCAAATTTGTGGGTTGCCTTTTCACTTTGTTTGTAATTTCTTTTGATGTGAATAAACTTCTCAGTAAGAGCAGGTTCCAGTTCTTAATTCTTTCAGCTATTTCCCATGCTATTTGATGTCTGTTCATGAACTCTTTGCCTAGTGTATGCCTAGGCAAAGACTAGAGTGTCTTCAAGACACTTCAAGAGTTCCTCCTACTTTCTCTTCCAGGAGATTTAGTGTCTTTACTTTAACATTCAGATCTTTAATCCATTTTGACATTAGGGTAGTACATGGTGATAGACCTGGGTCAAGTTTTTGTTTATGGCATGTAGAGAGCCAGTTTTTCCAGCACCATTTGCTAAAGAGGTTATCTGTCTTCCAGTGAGTATGTTTGGCCCCTTTGCCAAAGATAAGGTGGCTGAGTGTGCTCATAGGGGCTTCAGCGCAAGACTTTACTATTAAGAATTGTGCTCCTATAAGCATGTAGGTCTTATGTAATATGTATTTAATTATTTCAAGTAGATATCTACAAGGAGACTAGCTGAATAAAAGAACACTTTTAGTTTTAGTTATTTGAGGAATCTCCATAGCAATTTCCCTGGTAGTTACACTAGTATAAACTTCCATCAGTGGAAACAGATCTCCTTTCTGCTCAGTCTTATCAGTATTTGCTATTATTGGATTTCTTGATGACAGCCATTCTTTCTCTTTTAAATATTTTATTTCACTTTATTTTTAAAGTGTTTAGTACTGGTTCTACAGAGTCTCACTACACAGATCACACTCATAGTGATCCTCCTGTTTTCAGCCTCTCAAGCACTAGGATTACAGGTGTGTGCCACCACACTCAGTCTCATTCACAGTTTCAGCGTATCCCAGGGGTGGTGCTGGCATGCCATGCTGTGAACTGAATAGCCAGCCCCTGTGTCTACCTAAGCAGCTACTTTAATCCACCGAGCTTTCTGGCCAGCCCAGCCAGCCATTTTTTGTGGGGTAACATGGAATCTCAGTGTTGTTTTCCTTTGCATTTCTGCATGTTAGTCTTGTGTCTGACCAAAAGCTGGCAACTATTTACTTATTTTTTCATATTTTAGGTTGTTCTCTCCCTCTGGTGGCTCTTTCTTTTGCTGTGTAGAAACTTCTTAATTTGATGTGATCCTGTTTGTTGATTCATGACAATATTTCCTGTGAACTGAGTTATGATAAAAAGTCTTTGCTTATACCTATGACTTCAATAATGTTCCTTCTTCTACAAGATCTAAGTATTCGTTCTTTAAAATTTAGTTCTTTGGTCCATTTTCACTTTAGTACATGGTGAGAAATAAAGGTATAATTTCAATCTTCTGCATATGGATTGTCAGGTTTCTGAACACCTTTTATCTCTTTATTGTGCCTAATTTTTCTTGATAATGTTTAATGTACTATGTTGAATAAGAGAGGTGACAGTGCACAAATTTGTTCCTGATATTGGAAGGAAAGCCTTCAGTTCTTCTCCATTTGATATAATGTTTGGTAGTCAGTCTGTCACAAATGGATTTTATCAAATTGGGATAAAATCATTCTATTTTTATTGTAGTCAGTATTTCTATCATAAAAATTTTCATCATCAAATGCTTTTGATGTGATCAAAGGTTTTGAGATGGACATGTTATTTTTTTTCATACTTTCAGTTTATGTGATGTATTACATTTATTAATTTGAATATATCAAACCATCATTGCATTCATCCTCCTTAGTCATGATGTATGATCTTTTTGATAATTCATTCCATTCTATTTGATAATATCTTTGTGAGAATTTTTGTGTCTACATGCATTAGGAAATTTGGTTTGAGTTCACATGTTTGATTGGGTTCTTGTTTTGGAATAAGGGTAACTGTAGCTTCTAGGAATGATTTTGGGAGTGTTTCTTTTCTTTCAATTTTATTGCAGAGTTTGAGGAGGTTTGGTGTTATATCTTCCCTGAAATTTTTAGAAATGACCAGTGAATCCATCCAGACATAGGATTTTGTTGGTAGGTTTTTATTAATGCTTTAATTTCATTGCCTATTATTGGATAATTCAGAGTCTGCAAATCAGGGCTTATATTTTGGATAATTCACATGTATATGAAAAATCTATCTATCTATTCTGAATTCACCAATTTATTGGTGCAAAGGTTATGAAGTATTATTAAAAGTACTTTGTCATTGTTTTCACATTTTTTCATTTCTAATTGTGTTAATATTAGTGTTTCCTCTCCTTTTTTGGTTAGATTGATGAAAAGATTAGTCTATTATGTTTATTTATTTATTTATTATTTTTTAAGAAGCAACTTCAATTCATTGATTGTTTGTATTTTTCATTTTCATCTCAATTTCAATGATTTCTGTTCTGATCTTTATAATTTCCTTCCTTTCATTGACTTTGAATTCAAATCACTCATGTTTTGCTTGCACCTTGAGCTATATCCTTAGGTTTTGGGAGGGGTGGTTGCTGTTTATTTAAGAGTGCTTTGTTTAGGATCTATGCAATTGCATAAAGTCTGGCTTTGTCATTGATTTCCTGTTTCATTGTGCTATGATCTAATAATATGCATGGTATAAATTTTATTCTTTTACAGTTACTTAAACTTGCTTTATTGGCTAGTATGTGGTATTTTGGAGAAAGTTCCATCTCCTACTGAGAAGAATGTATGTTTTGTTTTTGTTGAATGGAACACTCTACAGATATTTATTAAGCCCATGTGCCCAAGTGTTTTGTTCAACTCATATTTCTTAGATGTTTTTGTCCAGTTAATATGTTTCTTTGTGATAAGAGGATATGAGTTTGGCCAGAAAGGAAGCTCTGGTAAAGTTACAGACTGAAAAAAATGGTGCAGAAGAGAACTTGGTTAGTGAGAAGGAGCAGGTCATATTTATCTGACTCTTTATGTTCAGTACTGCTTGTTTTATTAAGTCAGGTTTGCAAATATTCAATGCATGTATATTAATAATTATTATCTTTTTGTTATGGCATATGTATAGATGTCCCTCAAAGCTTCATGTGTTCACAGGTGGGTTTTAGGGGGTTGGCTGGATCTAGGATGTGTGATACTTAGATGAGGGATGCATGGTACTAAATTAGTCCACCAATTAGAATTTTCTTAGTTCTAGCTCTGGCTAAATAGAATTACTGAAGACAGAAGCCCAACTGGATATGAGGGGTGGCACCCAAATATTTGTAATCTGGATGGAATAAAAAGGAAAAGCAGGCTTGCTGCTGCTGCTGCTGCTCGATCCTACAATGTACTATTTCTCCTCAGCTGTGCCACCCCACCTTGTACCCAGCTGACTATGGACTGAAAACCTACACAAGCTGTGAGATACAATAAAACTTTCATCTTTAGTTTTTGGTACTATTTCATCTCAGCAATAAAAAAAGTAACACAAACACTTTTTCTGTTGGATTGTCCCCTTAACCAGCATGCAGTGACCATCTTTGCTGGTTTTGACTAGTTCGGCTTGATGTACAGTTTGTCTGAATGTAATATAGCTATACCTGATTTTTCAGGTTTCCATTGATAGACCATTGTTTTCCACGTTGATGGCTTCTTATTGGGGTATTGGATATTAGATTTTTCAAGTCCTTAAGATTTGCTTTATATATTTGAGTGCTCCTGTGTTTGGTGCATACATATTGATGAGTGTTACCTCTTCCTCTTGAATTTTTCTCCTAACCAGTATATGATGGCCTTCTTTATTTCGTGTGATCATTCTTGGTTTGAAGTTGAGACTGTCTGAGAATAGGATTGCTACCCCTATTTTTTTGAGGTGCTGGGACATGTAATATTATGTTCCATCCTTTGACTTTCAGCCTATGAATGTCTTTATGAGTTAAATGTGTTTCTTTTATATAGCATATTGTTGAATTTTGTTTCCTAATCCACTGTGCCAGTCTATTTCTCTTAATTGGTGAATTGAGTCCATTTATATTGATGGTTAGAATTGAGATGTATTGACTT
>NW_004524661.1:7504046-7540227 GCF_000260255.1 Octodon degus | reverse complement strand
TTTCTTATCTTTTCACTAGCTGCACCAGCATCTTCAAGATCTTAAACTCTGTCTTCACTTTCACTTAAACAGTTTTGCAAGCTTGTGATTGAGATTTTTAAATTCCTCTATATCTCTTTCACTCTGCTTCATGCAATCTATTTCTTTCCTGTATTTCTTATTCAAGGAATCTGTCATTTTTCTTATGTCCTTTTATTTATCAATGTCTTTTTTAGAATTAATTCTTTTACTGCAGTATTTTTTTCAGATTGGGTTTCCTCCTTATGTTTCTGTAGTTGCTTCTTTACTTCAGATGCTATGAGTTCCAAGAATTCTTTACTTATTCCAGAAAATTCTGCTCTGAGTTCCTATATGACTTTCTGCTGTTGTTATTTACTATCAAAGCTATTAATTCATACATTTGAGCTGAGCTAGTGTCCTCTGCACTTGTTCTAGATGGGCACTGCGTTTCCTCCATATGTTTCTGCATTTAATTCTTTACTGCATATGTTACTAATTCAGGGATTTCTTTTTTCATTTGCAATCTGAGTTCCTCTATACCTTTCTGCAGCTGTTTCTTTATTTCAGAAGCCGTTGATTGATTGCTTTCAGCTATGTGAGTCCTAGTTTGTTTTGTGTTAGTGTCCTCTGCACTTGTTATGGGTGGGCTTGGGGTCTGAAATTGCGTTTTGCTCCTTCTTGTTGTCATTTTGTGTAGCACTGCCTTCTGACCTTTGTTGTAGATAATTGGTGCAGTTATAACCTTAGCACCTACTAAGGTTCAGGTGAAGATCTACAAAGTTTGGATTTATCCAGTTGTGCCCGGGTTGGGTCTGGCTGCTGTGCTCAGCTCCTTCCTGCTGCTGCCCTTGGGGGTGAACCTGTTGTGCCTCTCTGGTAAGATGTTCTGCTTCTGGACTAACTGGGTGGTTCTGTCCCCTATACTCTCTGCAGGGATTGCAGCTTCTGGGTTTTACCCCAGGCCTGTATGCCAGGCCCGAGCTGATTCTGGAGTGGACAAGGTGGAGTAGTTGGGAGAGGCAGCTCTCCCACACACTCATTGGGCCTGGACTTGGACTGGATCTGGGGGTTCCCGGAACGCGACAGAAATTCCTACTCAGTGGACAGGATGGGGGAGGTGCTGCCGAGTGGTGGAGGGCATCCCAAGTGGTTGAAAGGGGCTCTCACCCACACTGCACCTGGGCTGGGACCAGTAGGTCTTATTGGCATAAATGCATTTCTTGTATATAACATGCCATTGGATATTGTTTCTCGATCCATTCTACCCATCTTTGTCTTTTGATTGACTACCTGAGACCATTCACATTAAGAGTTATTACTGATAGGAGTTGACTTATTCCTGCCTTTGAATAGTTCCCTATTACTAATTCTTCATCTTTCCCTTATTATCTTCTCATACTACTTGGTGCATCAATTCTCTTATACCTTTTTCCATTTTAGCTGCATTGTTGCTTTCTAAAGTAACCTTGCAACATTTTTCGAGTCTTAGTTTGGTTGTCAGCCATTTCTTAGGTGCTCTTCCTCATGCAAATATCTCATTTCTCCATCAATTTTGGAAGATATTTTGCAGGATAAAATAGTTTGTTTTGGAAATTATTTTCTTTTAAGGCTTGAAACACTTCACTACCAACTCTCCTGGATTTTGTGGTTGGTGTTGAGAAGCTGACTGTAAATTACAGTGGGATTATACATATAACTGATTCATTGTTTTCTTTAACTGTTTTTAAGACTTTTTGGTGGAAGCTGGGGAGAAAGTTTGACTGTCTAAGCATGTAATTGCCTGTCAAGCACAAGGAACCAGGTTCAATCCCCAGTACTGCAAGCTGTGCCATTCTTGGAACCCCAGACAAAACACCTTGTTGACCCTAAAACTGGGTATGGGGCCCATGCCTGTAATCCCAACACTGGGGAGGCTGTGGCAGGAAGATCATTATGAGTCTAGGCAGTGTAGTTAGAATCTGTACCAAATATATAAATAAATGATAGATTTTCAATAATTGGATTATAAGAGTGTGGTTTGTTTAACTTCCAAAAGTTTGAGTGTGATGTGTCATGGAGATGGTTTTCTTTGATCATGGCTATTTCCAGGTTCTGTATGCTCCACTGATTTATATGTTAAATTATCTTCCACGGTTGTAAAATACTCCATTATTTAAAAAAACAGGTAACTTATACCATATGTGCTATCTTCTGGTTTTTCACATAGTCCAATTACTCTTAGATTAGTCTTCTTTTATTCTCTAAGAGGTTTTGGATACTTGCACCATGTTCTCGTCCACTGTAAGTTATTTTCATGAATTGGGAAACATGATCATTCTGTCTTTCTACTCTGAGACTTTGTTCTCACATTGGTCACTTCTGCTGCCCATAATTTCAATGGAAATTTTAATGTCCTGAATATTTCTCAAGCATTTGTATGAACTCTAAATTTTTTTTATCCTGACCATTCAGATTTGGCATACTTTTCTTTAGTTCTGTTGGCTTTTTATTATAGTCCTCTGTAGACTTATGGTTCATTTTGCTTATTTGGTCCCATATTTCTTATGCCCTCTGTGAGTTTTTCTATTGGTCTGCTTTGTTATCTTTTCTCATATCATTTTTAATGATCAGCTGTGTGGATATTTGTTTTCTCCCCTTCAAGGCAGCATGGCGGCTTTGGGGAACTGGAAGTTTTAAGAAGCACTTATTGGTATGTCATTTTATGTTTCTTTTTTTTTTTTTTTTGTTTATTTGTGTTGATGCTGACATGTTGATTATAGTAGAAAGCTTTGTGTCTAATATAGAGATTTTTTTTAATTAATGTCCACTTTTCTGCAATGTCCTCTGGGCATGCTTCAGTATTGTCCTCTGCCTCTGTCGTGAGATCCAACCACCTCCATTTACCCAGAATGGGAGATTGTCACACGTTTCTCCCAGTACCCAGTTCTACAGAAATAGAATGGATTATTTTTTTAATTTTTATTTATTTATTTATACTTTTGGGGAAGGGTCTACAGGGTATTCAGGGTGTTACTACTAGATCAGACTCATAGTGATCCACCTGTTTACAGCCTCACAAGAGCTGGGGTTACAGGTGCGAACCACCACGCCCAGTCTCAGTTGCCATCTCAGTATCTGCTAGGCTATTTGGCCAGCCCTTTAGGATGAATTATTTCAATGAGCACAAGGTGATCTCAATATTGGTATCCCCCACAAAAAATCTATTAATAGCAATAGTAGTTATTTTGGCAGGAGTAATAAATTCAGTACCAAGTACAGCATCAAGGATAAACCATATGAACCAATACAATAGTATCCTTAACCATAGAAAAAGAGATCTATAATTATAGCATGAATGATGACAAATCAAATATTTTTTTTACAAAATTTTATTGATAAACAGATAGCAATGAGACAGTTTCAAATCAAATCGGAAGTACAGATTCAACAAATAACACACTGCATATATTCTTCTTAGTGGTTAATTGCTGTACAAGATGCGGACTTGAGATTCTATTTACAAACACCATTAGAACAAATCATTCTATTCATTAAGAGAATGCAACTATATGACAAATCAAATATTGACCCACTGTTGACCTACAGTATATATTTACTAAGAGAAACAACTTTATCATCAATAGAAATAAAAAGGGTCCAACAGCAATAAAGCTACTTGGGGATCCATAATGCTTAGCAGATCTACCAGTAAAGATAAAGTGTTTGGGAAGACAAAAAATGTAAAAAAGCAAATTTGGAAAAACTGATCAATGGGATATGAGAATGAAAGAAAACTGAAATAGAGGTCCTACTGAGAAGTAAAAAGAAATTAATAACAGTAGAAGCTAGTTAAAAATAAGAGATTGAATACAAAAAAAGAGGGGAATAAATGGAGAGCAAAGTACAGGAAATAAAAACCAGACAGGGAGGAAGAGAAAAACGTTGAAAGTGAAAAAATGAAAAGGAGAGGGGGAAAAGCTAAAAGAGAAAAAAAAAAAGAGAAAAAGATAAGAACAAGCTCCAAGCCCCAAAGAAACACAAAAAAGAAACCCCCCCATCAGTCTGTACTTTCTCCACCTAGCTTCAGCACCTATGGGTTTCTGCAGTGCCCTCTGCACCAGAGGCCTGACTGCTCCCTACGGAGGGCCGAGTCCATGTCCTTCCCAGCCTGAGCACACACTTCCAGGTGGGAAGGGCCTACCTCTGGCCATGTCTCTTTCCATGGTGGTCTACTAGAGTTATCTCTTACCAATTACTCTGGGAGGCGAACACCTAGAATAGCTGAAATTGCTGGCCTGGTTGGAGCAGGCTGGAGGTTCTCCCTGGGTCTGGAGTCGCTAAAGTTTCAAGCTTCACTGAAGCTTGGATCTTCCTGGATCTGATGACTTTCAGGTCTTATTTTCTGTCCTGAGGTATTTCTGTCATCAAGCATAGGGTCATTTGATTTCTCTGCACTTCTGCTTCCCTGTGTGAAAGAGAAGAAAGATGTATAACCAGCTTGGAGATAGAGGACCTTGCGCCCCTGTGGTCAGGGACACATGCATCTGGTTAGGCCTGCTTTCTTGCATGAGGTTGGGAAGACAGCACACGTCTGGCGCAAGGCTGTGTGCTCTGCCATTATATTCCAACACATGAATTTTGGAAGGGACACACGCAAACCATAGTGAGTAATAATCACAATTTTAAAAAGTTATGTAGATTTACCTGTTTGGGGATATATATATATATATATATATATATATATATATATATATAGACACATTCAGACCCACAGACATACAAACATACACTTGTTAAAAATTTTAGTAAGACCTGAAACTATGTCAGTACTAGAATAAAACATAGAGTACATGATGGAGGACACTGGCATGTATAATATATAAGTACTTAATGCGTTACTTACCTACAAAACTGTGTACTCTTTTGAATTTGCCTGAGTAAAGTTGTCACCGGTGTGTGGTGAAGATGATTTACTCATTAAATGTGCAAATAAATTTCAACTTGGGTTTGAACTCCCTAAACCTGGCCTAGACTTTAAAATGATCAACATATAAAGAAGGCTACCTCAATGTGTAGCAAAGAAATATTGCAAGTTACATTTACCATTTACAAAAGGATATTCAAAAAGTACTGTGAACATTAAAAATTTTTAAATTTATCACAGTAAAAGACATATTGCCACTAATTGCCTTCCCTTGTTCTTACCACTTTTTGAAGCAGTTCTGTGTAATGAATGTCTTTTTAAGGTGCGATCAAAAATGTAGTAACCCTACTGCCAGGTGTAGTCCAGTATAAAGACAGGCTCGTGAAAAAATTATGGTGTGTCTTCATCCACTTTATTCATGAGATCTGGCATCGTGTGACTTCTGGCTTTTTCCCAAAGCCAAAATGATCATAAAAGGTAAATGCTTTGAATCAATTCAGAATGTCACCACAACAGCAGAATTACTGGTAGTCATGGAAAAGAACTTCCAGGCCTACTTCAGAAATTGGCAAGAATGATGTTATAAGTGTATTTGAAGTAAGATGAAGTATTTTGAGAGATTAAAGTCAATATGCCTTTAGTGTAATATTTTAAAATTTTTAATTACATACCACATTTTCAATCACACCTTATATGTGTATAGAGAAGAGAGAATTAACTTTAATAACATTTTGTATACACATTGGTTTGAGCTATCTTCAGGGGACACTGAGAAATCCATAGGAAAACTAACAGAGACGCCTTCTACTCTGATGTCTGCATTGAACTTACTGCGTTATATTGTAGTCTATGTATGCTTGCAGATTATATTATGAAGTTTAAACTAAAATGAACAAGCAGCCTACTTCTGTTCTTATGAACAAAATGGTACATTGGAGATGATAATATACTCACAGTGCAAGGAAAAGGAACAGTTGAAACATTTTAGTAACGCTTTTAATGCTAGAATAAAATCCTCAAATGCTACAAAACCAGGCAAATTAAGTACGTATTAATTATCCAATTAAATTTGGTTCATTGAGAAGTTGGTTCCCACAAACTCAATTTTCAAGGAACAAAATCTGATGCAAGAATTTATATTTACTACTGGCACCAATCTACTTGGCACAAAATGTAAGTTATACCTTGAAATATTAACTACTCTTGGTAGAATGAAGCCATTGCAATTAGAAAATCATTACAAAACTAACCATGCCGAACTTGAAGGCAAGTCCTGGAGTTGTTTCAGGGATATCATAGGATGTACAATGCTCACTCTAGTACCTTACAAAATTTTATTACACTTAACAATTAAATTTTAGAAGGCTATTTTAAAGTTTCTTAATAGCTAGAAATAAAAGCCACATATTTGTTCTTCCTGGCATTGCAAATGTAGCTTTAAAAAGACATAAAAGATGTTAAGAAATACTGTAACCAATCCAAAAATGGGCCTCTGAGATGAATATATACTTCTCAGATGAAGAAACGCAAATGGCAAATAAATGTATGAAAAGATGTTCATCATCATTGATTGTTTCAGAAATGAATATCAAAACAACACTGAGATTGATCTCACCTTACTTCAGAAAGAATAGGTATCATGGAGCAATCCACCAAGAACAAATGTTGGAGAGGCTGTTGGAAGAAAGGAGCCCTTCTCCGCCATTGGTGGGAAGGTAGACTGGTGCAACCACTATTGAAAATCAGTGTGGAGATTCCTCAAAAACTATGATTAGAGTTCCCTCTCAACCCACCTATTCCATTTCTTGGTATTTTCCCAAAATAATTGAAAACATTGTACCACAGTGATGTATGTGCACCCATGTGTATAGCAGCACAATTTATCATAGCTGAATCGTGGAAAGAACCTAAATGCCCATCAACTGAGAAATGGATAAAAATGATGTGGTATTTTTAATTAATGGAGTAGCATTCATCTATAAAGATAAACTCTAGCCTTTTATAGGTAAATGGATGCAATTACAGACCATATTCATAAGTGAAATAAGTCAGACTCCTGTGAATAAACATCATATTGTTTCTCTGGTATAAGAAATCAAATGAGTAAATAAGATACATCATGTTCAATAGATATTGTGAAAGGAAAAGAAACTGCTCAAAACTAAAGTATAACTGGGATGTGGGAAGGAAGAAAAAGGAAGAACTATATATATATATATATATATATATATATATATACATATACATATATAAGATAGCTAAGATAATTATGCTACTAATTTCTATTAGTTCAATGAAATAATAGTGCTTATTTTTGATCACTTTTGCCTGTCTATATCAGGGGAACAGAAAAACTAATTTGAAGATAACAGCATGCAATATAATAATCATTGTTAATTTCCTATTATGTTGCTTTGAAATTCCATATTTATTATTGTTTTATTCTCTTTCAAATGAAACAATAATAAATTTTATAGAATGATGCCAAGAAAATGTTGACAGAAACTTGTAGGACTTGTCAAGGTGAATTATGGAATATGGAACTTAGCTCTACTATTCAATGACTTTATAGGTATCACACTTTGTTTCACCCAATAGTATTTGCTACAATTTCATTCAGCAATTTACTCAGAAAGAACTTTTCATTTGCAGTAACTAAAGGCAGGGAATGTTAATTCCCAAGCTATATTTTTTTTTACTATTGTACAGTTATGTTGTATGAAAGTTTGTGGGATTTTGCCAGTAAGCAGAATTATTCATGACCTACCTTTGTGGATAGGATAAAAAAGAGCTCCAGGGTGAAGGTTACTGAAAAGGCATCAGATGTACAGTTCATTCAATATTTCATCCAAGAGCAAGCTAGAAATATACACAGTTAATATACATTATCAACAATATAGCTAATTTTATAAAAGCAAGACAGTTAAAATACAGAACTCTTTACATACTATATAATAAAGTACGGATTGATAAAAGACTTTTTGTCCCTCTTTGAAATTATCAGATTTTTCTCTTGGCAACATTCTTCAAAGAGTTCTTGTATTCAAAGATAAGTTATAAGTGAATATGTTATCTGGTAGATATATATTTTCAAAAAGGCATACTTAAACACTCTCTTTGAAGTAAAGATGATAATTTCACATGAGAGTGAGAGGACATATTTTTAAATACCCCTTGCTCTGAGAACACAATTTAAAATAAAATGTTTGGGAAAGTTTACGTAGACAATTTTGGTGCTGAAAACCATAATACATTAAAAAAAAGAAAGCCTATCTCATGTCTGAGCATTGCAAAGATTCAAAACATTGTTTTCAAAAGTATTTTCAGTTCTTCCAAATAATATTTCTAAATTGTGTTTTAAATTAACCTTTACAAATATAACACTTCCTGAATAGTTCATAAGAATAGCTGAATGACATCAAAGAATACTGAAATTTATGGGCTGCTGTAGGCAAAAAATACCTTTACAGAATTAGTGGATGAGACTGAAAAGTAAACTTTGTGATTTAGTAAGCAGTCAGGATTTATGACTTTTTTATTTTTTCAGTGATAATGATTAAGACTACCTGCTGGGAGAGAAGAGAGAAAGCAACAGGCAGAAAGACAGAGAGAGGGAAGAAAGGAAGGCAGGAAATAAGGGAGGGAGGGAGGAAACTAAATCTAAACTTTGAGAAAGACTGAACCATTGATACATAAAGTATGAACTCAGTTACTTTGCCTCCACTAAAAACCTATCAGTTTTGAGTATAACAATACTTTCAGTCCTTGAAATACTAGAACAAGCAACAAATAGATAATGAACAAATCAATCCACCATATTTTCTTTTATACACATATAAACATTTCTCAATACTTGGCTTTTTAATCAACCCCCAAACAATACAATATATTTAATTTTTGGCAAAATTGATACGATTATTATTTATTATTAACTACTATTTATATATTTTACAAAGAACATGATGATTAGTACCACTAACAATTTGCATAACAGAAAATGCTTCTTCATATTTACCGTACCCATTTAGCTTTCTGTTTTTATCTTTGAAAAATCTGATTGTTGCAGGCCAACTTGCACAATGTTACATGTTTAGAACGTGCATCTAAATAAGAAGGTAGTTTGGGACACGACACTTCTTTTGGGAAGAATATGCCACATGAAAAGGGGGAAGGCCAGAGAGGTGCATTTGTGGGCTGTTGGGATCCACAGAGCATGGTGGCTTTGGCTATAGAACTTGGGGCTGAACAACCCTGCATGCTTCAGTGAGGCCTGCTCTGTACTTTTAAGTTAGTTAAATGACCTGCTCCTCTGTTTCCTTTTCTATGCAAGGAAGCCAAAGTTACCTACTATAAATTGTTACAGTAAGAATATTGTACATAACATAGAACACAGTGGCAATGTCTAATAAAAATGAAATACATTTTGCTCAACTCAATAGGTTGAGAAAACAACAACTCCCTCGGTTGTTATCAAAGTATTTTTTAGTTGAAAACATATATGTTGGACATAATATTTGCATCAAGCACATAAGGATTTATCTGTAATCATGAGCAAGAATGATAACAAGTGTATTTCTTAATAATTGGACCAAAAATGGAAAGTGAGACTTAATCGTAATTAGACTGTGTTGTGTTTCTTCAAGTAGACAGTATGTGAAATGAAAACAAATGTACTAAAAAAAAAAAAAGAAAGAAAACAAATGTACTAACACGGACTAACAACTAACAATATTAACATCTGCACGAGGTAGTCTTGAGTTTCTAAAAATGAATGTAGTATTACAAAGGCAGGTTGTACAACATAAACACTTTTAAACATGTATGAAAACATGAAAAATGATATTGTACATTATTTATGGGGAGGCATACATGGAACGCAGATGTAGAGAAACACTTCAGAATGATGGGCCCGTACTTCAGGGTCAAGATTACCTCGGAGTGGCTAGAATGGACGGTCATAAGGAGGAAGAGACATACACATCGCCTGGAACTGTACAGTGTATCCCACAAGCTGTGTAATAGAAATAGGAAAGTTCATTGTATTCCTTCTTCTCCTTTTGCATTATTGCAATTTTAACTAAACAAACCAAAGTCAAAGTAAGACAAGTATTCGTTGCTATATGCAGTGGTGAATGGATAGCTGTTTGAGATTTCTGTCTTGAAAGGAAGGGGAGAAGGAAGAAACGATTAAGATACAAAAAGGAAGAAAACTATTTTCAATAAAGGTAGTTTTCTTAGTACTTTCCTTCAAAAGGCATTTTGGACAAGCACCCTGCCTTCCTCATCCTGCTTCAGAAAGGAGAGGCTGGGGTGGGGAGGGCACACTGGTCAGTGGCTTGTAGTGAATATTTAATTACTCTGCTTTGACACAAAGATGTGCTCTAGCAGCTTCAACATCCAGGTAGCTTCCTTGTTTGAAGACTGACTGAAGAACGGAATTGCCCTGTTAGTCTATACCTTTCTGCTTTTTATTTTAATAAGAAATGGTATCACTGTAGGCAGACAATTTGATGTCATATTTTTCTATGATATTTTCACAGTGCACACCAGGGTGTCTGAGCTCTGCAGCTATATGACATGCAGGGTATTTTTTTTTTTCCTTTTTTTTCACATCAGAGCCTCAAAAACAAGCTCTGCAGCACCAAGCACAAAGACTATCAGTAAACATTCCATCTTTTTGTTTTCTCTTTTGTTACTTAAGAAAGAAAAGGCAGAGCCATGATTTTTGACTATTAGACAGCAAATATTTTGGAAATAACTTCACTCCTGGGTTTGATGACCCTCAGCTCTCCGCGCTTCGGGCCTCTCTGCTCGGGCTCCAGGGGATGGGCTGGCCGCCTGGCTGGAGGCTGCCCTGGAGAAACTCGCTGGGCACAGTCCCGAAGCTTCGCTGCCTGGGCTCAGACGGAATGGGTGAGGGCCTGGGCCTGTGGAACCGGCGAGTGTGCCCTTCCTGGCTTCGCCCTTCCCATCCATCACCTTCGTGGCTTAGCTACCAGTGGGCGTGGTTCACCCACACACCTGCCAGCGCACGAGCCACTCGTGTTAGCACACCAGCAATGCAGCCCGGGTTGCTAGGGAGCTGCCCTCTGAGCATCCCTGGATCTATTTTTAAATTTCCACGCTTGTTGCTTCTCTGAAAAGAAGCAAAGAATCATACCGCTTGGCTTTCTCCTCTTTTGAGAGAAACAAAGTAACCAACAGGGCTAAGACCTGTTGAGAAGTTAAAAAGCATTTGCTAATTAAGCTTCAGAATGTTATGGTATTTGTGCCCATCTAGTTTCTGCTTAATTAATTTCCCGATCAGGCAGCGTCTTAAAAGAGGTAGAAGCAGAGTCTGTAAGGAATGTAGGTGCAATTTGCTGCTAGTATTTTTATTTGAATTCATTATGAAGCTCTTCAACCACTATCCTTTCAAACCTTCAACAATAACCCATTGTGAGGACCTCAGAATCCGCCACCATGGGGAATAAATGAGAAATCTGGAGGGCTACTGAAGAGTGAGTTTTCACAGCTGATATACAGAAAACTACTTAGCACAGGTGTTTTAGTAACTGTGAAATACTAAGGAAATCCAGTCTTCTCTGATGCTTAGATTCACTGTCTTGTGTGGGATGGAATCTTGCGGAACTTGCAAAATATCTGTAATATAAATAAAAGAAGAAGAAGAAGAAGAAGAAGAAGAAGAAGAAGAAGAAGAAGAAGAAGAAGAAGAAGAAGAAGAAGAAGGAGAACAAAATTAGCTTTTTGCAGAACTCCAGAAATTGTTTGTTATAGGGAACAGTCTTCCTTCTTGGCCATTGGTAACTAGCAGTTTTCTTGGTATTTTTTTTTCCAAGTTAAAATGAATTCAACTTCAAATGTTGTTAGTGAATTTTTAAATGATGTGTTATATGCATGCAGGTGTGAAGAAATCTGGTGGAATAAGCTAGTCTCCATGTGTCATATTTTTTTTTCCAAGCCCTTAAAAAAGAAAGATTTCTCTCCATCCCATGTACTTCTTTCAACCGTCAGCATCCACTGATCAGGAAGGTTAGCAGTTGTTTGCCTTCCGGATTACAATAGTAGCAATAATGTATCATTTCTAGAACCCAGAGTCATGTTCTAGTGATACTACAATGGTTACTGAGTTCACAACTGCTTTTGTTACAGAACAATTTGGTTCTAAAACAAAAGCTCTGGGCAAAATTTTATTTTTTTGCAACCTACTCTACCTTGGGTGACAAAGAGGAATGTAGTCACTTTTCCCACACAAAAAAATGCGGCCATCCCTTCTAAAATTGTGGAAGAAATCAAGTTTGTGAAAGTAGGAAACTAAAATGTTTGGCTTCCCTGTATTTCTATGAATGTTCAGGAAAAGTTATGCATTTTGAGAGGACTGTTAATCTGCATACATTTCCATAAAAGCCTTGGACTTCAGTAATCATCTTAGCTTATTGTGGCCAAATGAGATGACCAGATGTGAAAACACAACACAGCGTATAAAATACATCATAATACTTGAGACAAGAAGTACGGGATTTACAAAGGAATTCTTTATTACAACTCAGGCCAATCCCTAGGTTCTATGCACACATACAATGGGCCAATCATCTTTCTAATGCTTGTTTGTAATAGCTATATAAACCCTAAACCAGAACTAATATTATTTTTATTAACTTTTATTGTTATGTATTTAGTACAGGGTCTCACTACACAGCTTGGACTTATAGTGATCCTCCTGTTTTCAGCCTTCCCAGTGCTGGGATTGCAGGCATGTGCTACCATGCACAGTCTCAGTGACCAGCTCAGTGTGCCCAGGGGCTGGGCTGATATGGCATGTAGTGCCAAGGATCCAACCCTGGTCCCTGCACTTGTCTAAGCAGGCGCTTAGTCCACTGAGCTATTTCACCAGCTCTGGAGCTATTATTATTATTATTATTATTATTATTATTATTATTATTATTATTTTAATAGCTATAACAGCTCTGGTCTTCTGAGATAAAGTTACTTTGACTAGGGTAATCAATCTCAGGGACACTGGATCATAGAACCTATCAACCAATATTTATGTGATATCCCCTCTATAGGCTGTATTAGATTCCCCTCACTCACAAACTGTGTAATGTAATCAAAGTATGAAGAGGATTTTTTGTTTGGGCTTATGATTTCAAAGAATTCAGTCTGTGGTCACTTGGCCCTAATGCCTCCTGGCTTAAGGGGAAGCAGCATAGTGCAACGGGAACATGTGTTAAAGAAAACCCATTCACTCCATGGCCGGAAACAAAAGAGAAATGAGAAGACCTGCCTTCCCTAGACCCCTTGGATGGCATAACCTAGTCATGGAAAGCCTACTGCTCAGCTCTTTCCCATAAAGTTTCTGCTGCCTTCCAAAAGTACTAAGCTAGACACCAAGCTGTCATTAATGGGCCCTTGGTGTCATTTAAGATCTGAGCTATAGCCAGACACATGGCATCAGTTACTAATCTTAACTTAAAATTTGAAATGATGCTCACTAATCAATTCAAGGCACTTAGCAACATGGGATTCTGACAAGCTGCACACAAGAATGCTGACTCTTAGGATGCAAGACAGGAAGAGACAGGGTAGCACAAAGGTGTGGGGTTAGGAAATATATAAACTGTAATGTTGGCCCTTACACTGGTGGATTTAACTTGGAAACACTTCCGAAACTTAGTTTTCTGTCTATCCCCTCACATGGTGCTATGAGCTGCTAACTGAAGCACTTCACTTATAACAGCATTCATTACTTGGCAACTTGAAGTTAAGCCTTCATTGTTTTTGTATAATTCAGAAATTATACTGGCAGTGCCTTTGCACTGAAAAGCATCACTCTCCAGTATCAGGGACAACTTCTTTAGTCAGGCATTGAACTCTGAGCACCAGAGCTTATTTGTGTGTTGTCACTAATGTGTACTAAGCTGTGGCCCCAGTCCTGGAAGCAAGAAACCAGAAAGACAGACTACTCGTCAGTGTCCAGTGTCAGGGAGCACCCTGACACACGCCCCCCTTTCCCTATCTTTTTGGTGTTTTGTTGTCTTGCTTTGGGGAGGGGGCTAATGGAGCTCTAGGAGCAATAAACTTTCCTCTTCTCCATCTACTTCTTTTTTATAAAAAGACTAGCATTCTTTTGGTCCCTTAAAATGGAACATCCCTGGTGAGAAAGTGGTTTCTGTTTCTTAATGTATTCTGGAAGCCGGTGTCTGACATTCAGGAATCTCATACTGATTGCCATTTGTAGAAGAGGAGCAAAGAAAAACATGTGTCTCCCCGGTGGGATATGCTATCCCTGCTCTATTTTTGGTGACGGCCAATCAAGTATTGGAGCTTATGGTGGGTAAACATCATAAAGCATCCACTGAAATGACAAACTCAGAAGGTGCAGAAGAGAACCCCTGGGACCTACTCAAGTTCCTCCATTTATTATCTAGTACACGCCTTCCACACAGTACCAATATGCAGTGCTTATGCGCTGTTTAGAAATGCCCCTAAATACTGACAATCCGGGTCCATTTGGCGCCATCTGCTCAGCTGCATGAGCATAAACATAGCAACGTACACAGGAAAAGCCAATATTCACGGGCATATTCATAGGAAAAGCAGTGCCTCAGTGATCTGGAAGGGTACTGCTAAGGGTCTTAAGGAAAGATGGGGTGAGTTTTTTGGCCAGTTGCTCATTCCCATCTCCCCTTTGGTTCCCACATCAGTTTATTTTAAAAATAAACACAGCAATGAGAGTGACAAAATGACCATCTTCATTATCCTAAGCTGACTGAGAGGACATGACTGGGTCCCTGCCTTCTTCTCACCCCACCTCTCCTTGCCCACTAGCCTGAGCAAGTGGAGTTAAGACTCCTCCTGTCTCTGGGAGAGAAACCTAAGCCTCATGTGGCTCGTGTGGCTTGTTTCCAGAAAGCCTCTGAGAGAGCGACAGCAAGCTATAGTGGGGTGTTTGGAGTTAACATGAAAGTAAAATTGCCTGCCTCCCTTGCACATGAGGGAGAGATGTGGTTAGAAAGAAGGGGAAACATTTTCCCTAATGCAGAAGCAAAAAGAAACAGTATTTTAGTTGAGAAGCAACATGTTTCCAAAAAAATTCTAGTGCTTTTTGGAGCTGAATTGTGAAGGGAGAAGAGACTTCTGCAGAATCAGGAAGAAGAAGAATTCTAGACAACTTGGCAAGCCTGAGAGCTCAGCAGACTAACACACCTGCTTAGGCAGATGCAGGGGCCAGGGGTTCGATCCCCTGCATGTCATGCTGACCCTGCCCCTGGGGTATCCTGAGATCGTAACTGAGACTGGGCTTGGTGGCACACACTTGTAATCCCAGCGCTTGGGAGGCTGAAAACAGGAGGATCACTATGAATCTGATCTACATAGTGAGATCCTGGAGACCCTGTACAAAATACATTAAAAAAAAAAAAAAGAATTCTAGACAACCTATACAACATGGACAAGGAGGATGACACTTAAAAGGGTTCCATGTGGGGACCACATAAACACAAAGAACAAGAGGATTTCCTTTCATCTCCTTATATGCAAAGAGGAAAATTATGGTAGCAGTTTATATTCCTATTTAATGTATCAAGCCTGCTTGAGAAGCTAAGGTACAGAAGCACTTCCCATGACATTGATTTGCAGATATTAGCTATTATTGTTACCAATCTAATTATATTTATTATCATTGCTATCATTTTTACCGAGGCTGGTTATTGGCACATGTAAGTGGCATAACTAGAAAGCTCTACTGTTAGTGAGGACCAGGCTAGGACGTGACATAGGGAGTACTATAACCTGGAAGTGGCGGAACTAAGACCCAACGGCATGGAGTCTGGTAGCCGCTAATGGCATAATGAGTTTTGTGGACTGTAAAGGTTACTCAATTATATTAACAACTTAGCCTGCCAGTGTTTGGGGGGCCCTGGCCCAGAAGGATCCTGGCTGAGAAAAAAATAACTTCATTACCCACAGGCCAGTGGGAATCACGAGACTCACATTCCCATTGGCTTTCCTTGTCCCTGAACCTCACAGAGGTGACACGGGGTGGCCCAGGTGGATGCAACACACAGGGCACTCACATCACAGTGGAGGAATCACAAGCTGAGAAAAACCCTTATTTCACAAAGGCTTGAACCTTCCCAACCTTTGCCTGGAGAGAGATATTATCTTTATTATCCTAGTCAGGAAGCAAATCCGCTTTCTGCCCCAGAGAAAGTCAGGCCCTTTTAAGACTGTGACCACACATGCTTCCTTGAGAAAGATAATCTGGACCCAAAACTGTATAAAACATGCAAAACCAGAGAATTGGCTCTCAACACGCACCTTGGCAGAAAGTCACCCTCAGCAGTTCCCACCTCCGGGCCACTTCACTAATCTAACAGAATTCCAAGAAAGCTAAATGCATGCAAATAACAGAGGGATCCGAGGGAGTTTGGTAAATGGGTTGTATTCCCTGGAAACTCGCTTCCTGCCCTTTCCTCTGTGGAGCTGGCGGAAGAGAAAGGAGCTTTCCCTGGGAGGGAGCAGCTGCGATGTCTCAGTCCCTCAGACTGTGAGCTACTCAGAAACCCAGAGGGACAGGTTTTCCAGTATGCAGAAGGAATTTATAGTCTCTTGAACCTTGTAATCTCCAGAAAGTGAGGATGGTGTAGCAGGGCTTTAGGAAGTGGATGTGGCCTGGCAAAGAACCTGCCACCCACAGTGAAGCGCTGCATTTTCTTCTGAGGAGAAGCAAACACACAGATTCAAGCCACAAATTCCTTCTTTCTTCCTTCTATACATGCAGGCATCTTTTTAACGTATTATTTACTTATAGAAATACATATGTCTGACTCTTACCCCTAGAGTTTCTCCTTCAATATACTCTGAGGAGTCCCTATTTTGTAAAACCTGCCTAAGGTGATTAACGTTTGGTGCTTTTACTGTTTGGCTTTATGTGTGGGTAAGATAAATGATTTGTAAACAGCTATTATAGCAGCTTATTATTTAAGAATTATCTTTAAAAAGCCCCCTCCCAGACAAAGTAAGGAGAATTAAATGGTAATCTTTTAAATCCTATGTTATATATGGAATTAAGATGCTTTGTTTCATTAAGTATCTACTTGTGGAAACTCTAATACATCCTTTTATAAGAAAATAGATTATTGTACTAAAGAAGTTTCACTACACAGTGTATTTCGGTTAAATTTTCAGCTTTGGAAATATTAGGACTTTCTAATATATTGCAAATGAAAATTCATGTTAACTTCGGCTGTTTTGGGCACCACTCAAAGGCAGAACTTCATAATTTGTCTTGAGTCTGCCAATTCTGCCACCTAATCTCTAATCAAAATGAGGTGCTAGGTTACCCCTATTGATTGTCTGCATAACCACATACTAATTTTGAATTTCTCTTTTACATGACACCATTAAACAAAGTCAAGACTCCTCATAAATAGCTCTCTTCTATCATTCCATTTTTCCAAAGAGCAGGCCTGTCATCCAGAGGCCTTAAAATAGTTTTCGTGTTTTCTGCCCCTACACAGATGTGCAGCCATGGTAGCCCCAAGACCACCAATTCCCTAGGGACCCTTTCTACTGTACATCAAACTAAATGAGAATTTTCATAAATGAACAGAGAGCAATGTATAATCTGACGTAGACTGTACAGAGGCATTTTTTAATAACTATATTGGCATTGACCACATTAGTTTTTTTTTAAAAAAAATGTGCTTCATATAGTGCAGTTGTTTTGATATGTTAGATTTGTTTTTCCACCTAGGATTGTTATCTAAAGAAAAAAATAGTAGAAATACTTACACTCTGTTTGCACATAGGGTAAGACTAGAAGTTTTGGAGGGAATAGTCTAGTGTGCTTTGTATTAAAATATTACTCTATTCAGCAGTAATAATTGAATGCCTCTTAAGACCACATAATAGTAATTGGTGCTGAGAAATATAAAGTGTAAATATAATGCTGTTATTTTATATAGTGTTTGCATTTTAAGTATCTCTTTGATATTTATTATCTTATTAGTGATGATGGACAAAGTATTGCATTTTTTCATGGAAATTATGCCATTTGGGTTTGAGAACGAAGAAATGGGCTATCATCAGTCATAGATTATTAGACTACTAAGTAAATTATGATGTTTTAGCAATCCTATCATTTTTACACAAAATGAAACAGTGCTTTGGAATTTACTTTGACTAATATTTCACAAAGATCCTGATCAGTTATTGTAAGTAGACCCAACCTATGAATATAAATTCGGCAGAGAGTTGGATAAAATGCTTAAGGTAAGATAATAAATTGATTTGGTAAAATATTTTAAGTAATTTCACTTACTGACCTCTACACTTATGCTTCCAAAAGGAAAGATTGTATTTCTACTCAAGGATGAATCCAGCTGCCCATCAGAAAGGGCAGCAATGGGAGTCTTAATACCAATGGTTATTTTTGTTTTTCTGTAATAGATACTGCAAGAGCCACACAAGGATTGGGGAATGTTTGTAATTCTAAGGCAGATCTGGCATCTACAATTTATTTTGGCATCAAAAGACGATGAGAAATGAAACCAGGAAAACTGAGTTTCTAAAGGTGATTAAAATATTTTAAGTCAGGGTAAATTTTGCCCTAGCTGTCGAGCTCTCCTCTTTGGATTCAAAAGCAGCTTTAAATGCACATAAAATACTGGATGAAGTACAACCTAAAAAATAGGAAGGAAGGGTTTTTTTTTGGGGGGGGGTATATGGGCCTTTCATGTTGAATGTCTTTGCATAGAATGATTTTGATGGTCGAAAATAATTTTTAAATGATGCTTTTCATCAATTTTATTCAACAAAGTTTTCCAAGTTTAATCCTGGAGCTGAAAAGATATTCCATTCACATTTATGCTTTTTTTTTCTGACCCTTACATCCATCACTTTATCTAGAAGTTATTTTTGTTACTTATAAAGTGATAAAAGCTTTAATAATGACTTTTTCTGTTTCAGTGTGCTTGAAATGTCAGCTTTTAATCCTTTTATCAATAACTTAATTAAGCCAATTCAAACTATACTTTCTTTGAATTATTCTCTCACAACACTTGACAATTAACAGGCTTTTGGGGGCCACTGATATATGTCTTTGAATAAACTTTTGTCATCTATTGAAGAAGTAAAGAAGATGGATGAACAGCTAGCTTGAAGACCTATTACATGAAACTGACTCTTTCATATATTTCTGTCAAATTGTTTTATGTTCTATCTTATCCCATAGTCAAGCAGCGACAAGCCTCAGAGGCTCATGTAGAAAAGAGAAAGACCACCTGGGAGGTCTATTTATTCTTTTACCATATTCCACGAACTTGTTTGGAAATGTGAATTATTTTAAATGCCTCATCTCTGTTATTTCTTAAACTCTTTTCACTTTAAATTTTGTAAACCTTTTCTAACTTCTCTAAAAACACATTTAGATCACTTTAATACCTCCCTGCCATTTAAAATGTTTCCACCTTTAAAGATGTCTCATTAATAATACCATTGTGGAGATTATTCATGTGTAGTCACTACGTACACTTCTCTCGGTGTACCTTTCCAATCTGACTGGGAGAGTGGGCACATTTGTGAGACTTTTGGTTGCAAAAAGATCACCAAATTACCCTCGAAGAATCTGATAGCCTTAGAAGCAGGTTGAAAGAGCACACAGGCCTAAGTGTGGGCTTCAATATCTTTGTTTTGTTTGGCCTTTCTGTATGTCTTTTCCTTGAAAGGAAGCAGCCACCATTTTCTGAGAGAAAATTTGGATAATAAGAAAATGTGCATTTCGATTTGCATCTCAATGCCCAGGAAATCCAAATGTATTCTACCCTTTGCACACGTCTCTCCCATTCTCCATCACTGCTGTTATACCAGGGAAAGGGAGAACTCCATGCTGACCAGTCTCTTCCATCCCTCTATCACATTACTTGAGGAAGTACTCAAAAATATATCACAAATATTTAGAAGGGAGCAGAGAAACTCATTGATTTTTTAGAAAGCAATTTGTTAATTAACATCAAAGGAATGAAATCTGACTTGCATAGCCTAGTGAGTGGCATTTTTCCATAGTCCTGGTTGCTATGGTGATGAAGGAAACTCGTTTGTTCTGGGTCACTCCTAAATTTGTGCATGAAAGCATAAGAGATTATTCCTGTCTAATCAAGTTATATGGAAAAGTTGAAGGGGAGGTGCTGTGTTTTATAGCCGTCAACCCTCAACATAATAAAACACAATAGATGAGAAAAAGGGATTATAGCTTCCTTTAAAAAACAGAGTAGAGAATTTCTAACTGACCCCAAAGCAGCTTCTAGCAAAATATCTCCCCTCCCTGCACTAATATGAAGAATGTGGAATCACGTTTCTTAAAGGGAATTAGAGTACATATTGAAAAACTCTACAACCCGACTTTGCATAATGAATAAGGAGTAGGGTGTGCATTCATTAAACAATTTTACTTTTGAACTTAAATTCTACAGTGTGTCAAATGCCTCACTAGCTCTGCCTTGCCAGGAAGCCAAGTTCTGTTACAATTAACATAATTGGGAAAGCTGGACTGGAGAAGGACTGGCTTCTCTCTTTTCTTACCGAGTACCTTGGCCCCTGTGGTATATAGATTTAAGCATTTTTTGCACATTCCTCTGCCTGATCAACACCTCCGTTATTCCTAAAGCAAATGGTTCTTTGGTATGTCATTACTGAGCTTTCTGTGTCAGCTCAAACATTCCTTTTATAAAGAAATTGTATCTTCCTTATGTTGTGGTTTTTTATTTATATAATGCTTATTTATTTTTTTTCCTGAAGACACGCAGATGTGATTTCTAATCTTCCATTAATTAGCTGCATGGGTTAGTAAAATGTCCTAATTTTTTAACTGCTCAGACTTCATATCTGAGTGGCATTTTGAAGTGAAAATAATAGACTTACCCATATGAGAATTTGTATGGTAGCCCCTACATTTATCTCTTGATGCATAGCAGAATATATCCCATAACTGGCAGTTTAATGCAGGGAGTATTCATTATTTATGGACCTTTATGATCAGGAATCTGGAAAGGCTAGCTGGGAGATTCTCAATCTAGGTTTTCTCTTGAGGTTCCAGTCAGAAGCCAGTCAACAGTCGCAGTTATCTAGAGCTGCCCCTGAGAGTAGAGACCCTGCATCCAAGATCACTCAAGTCACTGTGAGAAGACTTCCATTCCATGCTGGCCAACGACCTATTCCTCATGTCGTGGTCTCACTGTAGTCAGATTTATCTAGAAAGGTGCTTTAAGAAAAAATAGCAACAGCGTAAGAGCAAGAATAGGCCCCAACACAGGAGCCACAGTCCTCCTTTCCATAATCAAATTTGACAAGTAACAACTATCATTCTTGCTGTATTTTTTTCTTTTGTATTATTTTAGTGTATCGGTACACATGCATATCACATAAGGTTTGCATTCCTGGGAAATTAGTACATGTGTGTATCACCTCCCAATTCCTTTTTTCTTCGTCCCCCATCCCTTTCCTTCCTGTCTCCTTCCTCCATCTCTTGGTTCCCTTTTCAACTGAGGAAGATCTATCTCTCTATGCCTAGTCTCTATGCTGCTTTACTCCTTATTTTCTGAGTTTCTCCTATAAGAGACACAATACAGTATTTAAGCTTGTACTTCCAATTTATTTCACTTAACTTGCTGTAGTTTATTTATTAGAAATAAACAGTGACACTTAAGGAGCCCAGAAAGACTATGCCCGAGGAGGAGACTGAAACTCCTCTTTATAAAGATATGCATATCAAAGAATTGGTGGACATGTTTATGATGCCACAAGGCTTCTTTTGGTCCACAATTTCCATTCATCTCACCTAAAATTATACAACCTTCCCAAGGCAACCGAAGTGTCATCCTCCTACAGCCTCAGCTCAAAGGTCGGAATCTCATCATCTGAATGGGTTCTTCTTGTGCTTTTGAGAGATTAGATTTTGTCCATTAAATACAACCTCTTTAATAAAAGTTTTTTCTGTCTCTGTAAGTAAAGGCATATGTTATGTGTTCCCAATGCTTCCCATATATATGCATACATGTAGTAGTGAGACAGGTTAAAGGTGGCTACTACTGGTATTTGTTCCAAACACAAGAAAGTACGAGGTACAAAGGTTTCATTAGATTGTAGCTCCTGTGACACTCAGCTCAGCAAATATTGGCCATTTACCAATCAGGTCTTCTCAGGTGAGGATAATTTTCCATCGCTAATGCCTGCACCCTTGGCTTTCTCTTCTTTCCTTGAATGAGAAGATCACAGCTGTAAATTCCTCAAGACAAGCCATCTTCTGCTTTAAGATCTTGTTATGGGTGATGCACTTACTATTCCTAGAACTTCTCCTATGGATTAAAAGTTCTGTAGGACACACAAGTGACATTTTCAATGGGTGTGTGTGTGACCAAAAGCAACTCGGAGACTCAAC
Organism: Octodon degus; assembly: GCF_000260255.1. Lineage (NCBI taxonomy): Eukaryota > Metazoa > Chordata > Mammalia > Rodentia > Octodontidae > Octodon > Octodon degus. Next base: position 7,517,884 of record NW_004524661.1, on the reverse strand, counting down.
TGTTCTCTTTCTGAAATGTTGTAAAACAATTTTATAGACACACCATTACCACCCTCATTAGATTTCCTTGCCCCACTCTATATATACTCTTTGTTTAAGTTTATATTTATTTTCTATCAGAAAGTTCTGAGAGTTTACAAAATCATCAAGTAACTTTAAATTGGGGTTACTCCCCTTCAGATTAATTTTCTTTTCATACATGACAACTTAAACAGCAAGAAGAAGCTATACAGTTTCTTGGAAAAACTTTCTTAGAAATTATGATTTAGTAGTCCACTATCCATGAAGACTGCACTTACACCAAATTTATGGGGAGCAAGAGAACCAACTTCCAAGTTTATTGATGTGTTAGCAGTTAGTCAATTTGAGTTCCTCACTGACTTTTGAGGAGAGATCTCTGTTCTTTATCATGTAATCCTCTTCAGAGGAGATGACTTCCTTTGGAACAAGTGGAGCATGGAAGTGAGTTAGATCAGGCAAGGAGGCAGCCTGTTTACAATCCAGGACTGAGGCTGCATGCAAGTGCTCTGCCGCACTCTGCTCATGGGAAGTCATGCAAGAGGAAGGCAATTCGGCTCACGTTCATTGACGGACTACATCAAAGACTTTGAGAGTATATTTGAAAGACCCATTCCTACTATGATGGACTTAATTCTGTTCTGCACAGAACTTTCAGGTTGCAAAGTTCATGTAAATACTATATGTTATGCAATGATAGCTGACATTGTTATGTTACATTGCATGTGCTATGTTTACATTGTATTGGCTCTGAGTAAAGACTTATTATGTACAATAGGTCTTTAATAGCAATTTTTAAATTAAAGACAAGTATTTTCTTTTCCTCTTATCCTAATTTCCATAAAACACCCATGAAGAACAGTACTCTTATTCTTATTTTACATAGGAACAATAGGCTCAGAAAATCTATGGATTGGCTTCATGTGGGCATTCCTCATATGTAACAAAACCGCCTTTACACCACTGCAGTCTATGTTCTTTCCACAGAAACAAGCTAACTTTCAAGAGACACAGCTCATAGTTTGATGCAGCTGACCTCTTGGAAATTAAGAGTTTAAATAGGAACAAGTCACCATCTCCTAGATCCAGATGAGTAGAGGAAATAATATAAAATATTTCATCATACTACATCTTCAGATACCTGAAATTCTGTTGCAAAAACAATCTTTCATTGTTTCAAAAGCACCCAGAATCACTTATCAGCCTTCTCTAGGAAATGAAGATGATGCACTTAGATTCATTCCACGTTGCTTGAGCCCTACGACTCAGCAGTGAGTTATTAGAGTTATTAGAGCTTACAAAAGACTTGCTTGACCTCTCTACAACTCCAGAACATACAATCTGTTGAAGGAAATAAGGTATGAACACAAAGCGTCATCAGTTTATCACTTGGCCATTGCCACAGGAGACTGCGTAAGGAGCCAGTGCAGAACTCTGCAGCCCACAGTAGTAATAACATGTCCTTGCTTAGTAGCATGTGGACTGCCTTGGCAGGTGTGTCTGCCTCACCTGCTTTCTTTCTTTTTCTTTTTTTCCTTGTGGTATTGGGGATTGAACTCAGGACCCCACACTTGTCAGGCAAGCACTTATTCTACTGAGCTATCTCCCCAGCCCCTCACCTGCTTTCTATGTGTATTGGTGGAAAGCAGTAGGCTAATTTAAGTCCTCTCCAAATGTGGCTTGCCTTTTTTGATGCAGTGAGAGGGCCAGAGTGTGCTGTTCTCACAGTATCTAGAGGTGCAAGGAGCAGACAAAGGCTCTGAACACACTGACACCTTCCTCACATTTCACTGCTGAAGTAATATACAGGGTAAGCTCAAAATTAATGTAGTAAGAAAGTAAACTATGCCATTAATGAAGGAAGTAACAGTCTCAAAGGAAAAGACGTGAATACAGAGAAAAGGAATAAGAACAATACTAGAATTTATTACAATAACTAAGAGACAATAATAAATTTCTTAAGAAGTATCATCAAAGAAGAGTAAGCTATGGTGAAAGTCATGAGACCTCCTTGAAGCGCATATCCTCCTTCAGTTGTATTTGAATTAAGTGCTTATCTGCTTGGCACCTCAATTTGAAAATAGTTTTCCTAACGATTAAGCATGATCACCTACATGGAAGTGAATGCTGGGGTCTGGCACATAGCAAGAACTTGGGCAAAGCAAGAGATCGACAAGGGTTAGAGATGGACAAGGATAGAGCTGTGTGTGTTCCTATTCTCCTGGAGGAAGCAAGAAATCCATTTGTGAAATGACTAGAAAATGATTATGGGCAACCTCGAAGCAAGAATAGGCAGCATATAAAATTGGATCCTTGTGGAAAGGGCTTCATTAGGAAAGTCTTTTTATCCACATAGAATAGAGCTCACCAAATGAAAAACTTCAGTTTTCTCTCTCTTTTATTTCTTAACAATTAATTTCAGGAGAGCATGCATATATTTCCATTCATCTTAACTGTTTATAAGATAGGCTGGCAGTGAAATGACATGGTTGTCATGGAAGCAATCAAGAATCAGAAATCAGAACTCGAGAGAGTATATGCAGCTGACCAGGCTCATTTGTGCAATATGAAAAATTTAGGGATTTTTTTTTTCTTTATAGTAAGTCACTTGTGAAGGAACGTGGCCAAAAATATTTTCATTTTGTGATTCTAGACCACATTCATTAAGCAAGTATATTTTACATGTGTCTAAATAGGGGCATATATGTGTCCATTTTTATCTGTACATACCTTATATGCATTTATACATTTGAGGTAGAACTGCTTCTCCTCTCACTGCCTTGCCTGAGTCGAATTCTTCTCTACTTTGCATATTGAGAGTCAAGGATCCTCTGTTCAGTTTTGTTTCCTCAGTGGGTAAAATCTCTGCTCTCAAAGAGTTTCAAATTTGCTTGGGAAAATGCAAGATATTTAAAAATAAATGTTTAAGAAAGCAGATAAGGATATACAGAAGATGTAATTGGGCTTACTCAGGAACTCTTTCTGCCTCTCTGTGTCTTCTAGGTAGATTATGATTTTAATGTTCAAAATTTGAACAGTCTTGTTTTCAAGAGCATTTTAAATTATTAAATATATATATATATATATATATATATATATATATATATATATGCCAATTTTACATATGTGCCTATACTATATATTATAGCACATACATATGCTTGTATGATATACATGTATTGTATATGTCTATATATGTATAGAAACACACACATATGTATATGTAGAGCTGTATTTAAGGTGCAGTAAGAATATAATTGCTTAGTGAATTTGCTTTGATTAGTTATTTCAAAATGCATATGTTTGAGGGCCTGCTGCTTCACAAGTGACTTATTGTACTTATTTCAGTTCACTTTAGCAGTAACCAAGACTATTCCTTCAGAAGGACTGTGCTGAGTACTTTCTAATATTTAAAGTAAATAAGACATCCAGGCTTCCCAGTTACATTCTGGTACATGGGAGAATCAATTTTTTTTAAAGAAAATTTAAATCTATCTATTATTTTTTACTTTACCATGTAGAATAAACTTTTGTATGTTCCTTACTCTAAGAGAAGTAAAATTCCCAAAGAGGGTGATAGTTGAGCTGCTTTTACATGATGGATAGGGTTTAATTAATAAGATAAAAAGTGAAAGCAAAGTATCTTAGAGAAGAAAATATGGAGACGTCTTACAGACCTTAGAAAACCTTGATCTTGACTTAGAATAGATCTTAATCTTGGACTTAAGCAAAACATTAGGAGTGAAAATGTAGCTGTTGTGGGTGGGTGAGGGTGGGTAAGGGAGAGACAGACAGACAGCAGACAGACAGACAGAGATAAAGAGACAGACAGAGACATAAAGAGACAGACAGAGAAACTATGAAGAGATAAAAATGAAACATAGAAATCTATGACGAATGGGAAGAATTATAAAAACCCACAAAGGAGACTAAGGAATGACCTCGGTGGGAATTTAAAGAAGTGCAGAGTTATGGAAAGTAAGTGAAGACCAAATTGAACAGGAGAGTCAGATAGTAGAGGAGTGAACACTATGATGTTGAAGAAAATTAAGTATCTTCCTGCACAGGGAATTTTCCTTTCGAAGTCATAAGACAAAAGAGAAGGACAAGTGGGCAAAGATAACATTTTAAGGAGAACAACAGTGAAATTAAACAGGTGCATATAGAACCAGTCTTAGTGTGGCCATTTTACTGATGGGGCTTCCCAAGGTCAAACCCTGGTAGGCTCTTTATTCTTTTTAACTTGGTCCTTAAACTGGACGTTAAAATCTGTTCTTTCCTAGCCTAGATGAAATCTGAGGAAGGTACCACAGGTTTCTTAGTCTCTTTAATTCCTGAAATCAGTGTTATTTTTATCAATTAAATAGTCTCAACAAAAATTTAATCTCAAAAGCTATTCAATTCAGGCCCACCTCTATTCCCTCAGTGCAAGCTTACTGTAGGTTTATCATTTCGTAGTGGAGTGAAAGGATGTATAGATTCACCTCTCCCTCCTCATTATTCACTTCTTCTCTGGCTCTCCATTTATTTCTTACTCTTGTAGATTATTTCTAATGTCTTTGTTAATTTTTGTATTGCTGAGATAAAATGCCAGACACCCAAAGTTAATGGAAAAAATGTTTATTTAGCTCACAATGTGTGGAGGTTTCAGTCCATTATCAGCTGGCTCCAATACAGGGTGGTGCAAGGCAGAGGGATGACAGTTCAGGGTGCTGGAAGGCTGGAAAATATGCTAGTGGGGAGATAATCCTCTTTCAGGACTTCATACTCTATCCAGGCTTCCAGGACTAGGGCTGTGCCAATCCACCCAGTAGACTCACCCAGCGATCCCCCACAATTACTCCCAGCGCCCTTAATCCCAGCAACAAACCATGAATCAACCACACACTCTGGATTCAGCCACCTCCAAAAATATAACCCTACTACCCTACTATTGCACTTTGGGGGACTATCTAGGCACAAACTATAGCAGTTTGGTGGTAGAGTAAGGAGGTATTGGCCCATTGATGTTACTGGAAGAATTGTCTTTTTTTGTAGTAAATAGTTCTAGCCATGTAGTTCAGGATGGTCTGGAACTTTCTATTATCTCCGTCTACCCTCACACTTACGATCCTCCAACCTAAACCTCTCAAGAGTTGGAAAACATGTGCCACTCCACCCAGTCTATCTATTATCTTTTTCCCCTTGAGGTAGATGTGCAGTCAAGGACTCTATGCCTCTTGAGAATCTTTTTTAGGTTTTGCAAAGTTTCTCCCATTAGCAAGGATGGGTTGCAGCTCATGTAATGTGGGAAAGAATTTTAGTCTGGCTGGAAATTCCCAACTCCATGATTCTCTAGTCTTCTGGGTGTCCATACTCTATAGGGCCACCCTGTCCCCTCATGCAGGTCCTCCGATGTCCGCTGGAGAGCACTACATGGAGAAATGTGCAGCCTTTCCAGCAACCAGTAGAGAATCAGGTTTCTCCTGAAGCGCCTTTCTTTCTCCTCTCACCTGCAAACCAGGTCACTGCAGGCACCAGCTTCTCAGTTCAGATTTCTCCAAGCAAGAATCATATGTTCAACCTTAGGTTATAACTCAAGGAACATCTATTAAGGCAAATTTGTGGCCCTTTCAAGAAGTTTTCTACTTGATATAAAGTGAGGAACAGAGATAAGATGTCACATAAACATTTCCACTGTTGTTCTGGTGAAACTTTCTCACCGTACCTTCAATCACAATCTCTTAAACATTCAAGGTGGGCCCATGTAGCAGAATTGGTGTTCAGCCATCTTCTTTGCAATTCCTGAAGAGCATCCCTCTTCTGAATGAGAGAGGATTTGGCATTTCTTCTGTTATTCTCAGCCAAGGACCAATGCAGAAAATTGAAGATAACGGGAAGAGTTGAATTTAACATCCTGGTACATTAGTAAAATGGAATATTAGATTATTTATAAAGATTGAAGGAGGTCATTTAGAGATTTTTGTGGTTAATAAAAAAAAAAAGAAACATACTCTAGTAAGTGGGAAACAGCAATTGTGAGGCTTGATGACATCAACATGAACTATAAGCTATCAATAGATTTATGGAAATTTTATTGTCAAATCTAGTAATATGGAATTGAGAGAGAAAAAAGAATAGATCTTCCCCAGTCCCATGACAATAAATAACAAAATGTTTTGTTGTATAGATGGTAAGAATCAGCAGTCAAAGTATGCCTAAATAAAGCAGGTTAGGTAGGAAAGGAATGACAATAGTAGCCTTATCTGTTCATTAAGCACTTCCTTTGTAAGTTCTTAATATATAGAAACTCTGGAAAAAGTAAAATACAGCTTAAGTAAAAGTTTTCCTCATGCTCTGTTGCTCCAAAGGAGGATGGAGTTTGGATTGAGGTCTGCACCCCATGAAGAAAGCACTTGGGTGACTCAGAAAAGTAAAGCAAGCTAGAGATGAATGACTATAGATGTGAATGAAAAGAGGAGGTGGGCTTTATGTGCACTGGAATGGTGCAAACTTGTAAATCAGGACTGGAAGATCACAGCTGCTGTTGCAGTTCACGCATGCAGTACAAGTGTGGTTAGGCGTCTGGATGCGCAAGTAGCCTTGTGTGTCACTGGGATAGAAATAATCAAAGGACTGATGTAGTTTGCTGCTCACTTGATCTTTTTTGAGAGCTGTATTCACCTGAGGAAAAACTAAAAGACTGAAAGAAAAAATAGACAATTTACCTTAAAGAAAAAGGATGTCAAAGAACTTCAGGAATATACTATAGAAATTGATTGAAACTGATGGCAAAAATGAAAAAAATAATGCGGACTTCATGAACAACTTGAGTTGGTGGGTACAAAGAACGAGGAATAATTGTGAACTTACAGTAGAAAGAAGTAAAATTTGTATATTTGGGACAATGAATCACCTCTAAGAGGAACTGTGCAGGATGCCTGGCTTTCAGAGAAAGGAGTGGACTATCATGTCATTTTTTATGTTTCTAGAAAATTCGTCCCTTGTCATTCAGTGTAAAGTGACTCCTGTCCTCAATCATTTGCCATCACATTAGCCTCTTTCAATTTCCTCCTGGTACTTATTATTATGTGGAACTAATTTTATTTTTTAGCACCTTGTGCATATTTAACACATAATTCTTACAAGAGCAGGATCCCAGATTTGTTGCTGTAGTTCCGTGGAGAGCAGATATGGTTCATAGCAGCTACTCAGAAAATGTAAATGTGTATCACATGAATGCATGAGTTAGATTAAATATTGTCAGAAAAACTTTTTTCTTCCAGAACCAGGAATTGAACTCAGGCCCTTGCACTTGTCAGGGAAGTGCTTATTATACTGAGCCATCTCCCCAGCCCTGGAAAAATCTTAAGATTCTGAAAATTTTGGGGCCAGTCAGATAGCTCAGTGAACTAAAGCACCTACTTAGGCAGAGCGTAGCAGCTGGGGTTTGATTCCCAGTGTGCCACGCCAGCCCTGAGCCTGGGGGGCACTGAGACTGCAAATGAAACTGAGCATGGTGGTGCATGCCTGTAATCCCAGCACTTAGGAGGCTGAAAACAAAAGAATCACTATGAGTCTAATTTTGTAGTGAGATGCTGTAGAGCCTGTACCAAATACATTAAAAAAATCTGAGAATTTTGACAGTATGTAGAAGTATCAAAGAACAAAGGACAGACAGTTGATGTAAGTCCAGAAGAAAACACCCAAAGTAGAGAACCTCGTCATATGGTAGTGAACATACCTATCCGGAGATGGTCAAGCTTTGTAAGTATAAATAGTTGAAATGATGAAGACAGAGTTCAAATATTAAACAGGATACTAAATCTAGTTCAGTTTGGGAAGATAATTGACCTTTATTTTCTATTTTTTAATAATTAACCTTTAGAACTCTGAATTCCTACTCAGAATAACAACATATCTTGGGGCACACTTAAGACTTGGGTGAGCTGTGTCTCATTTACCACCTGTAACTGCACCTCACTTTACTTGCTTATTATGGAGAAGGTTAGTAAGGACATTTCACATCTCTACATCTCTTTTTTCCAGTCATCTTATATTTATCTGTTTTAGTTTTTGTTTTTTTGTTTTTCGGTTTTTGTTGTTGTTATTGTTTTGTGTGTGTGTGTGTGTGTGTGTGTGTGTGTATGTAACTGAGGATTGAACTCAGGCCCTTGTGCTTGCTAGGCAAGCACTTATTCTACTGAGCCATCTCCCCCGCCCCTGGGATTTTTGTTGTTGTTGTTTTGTTTTGTTTTTATATCTCAAGACATACATGGTCTCATCATGTAGTTCAGGCTGGCCTTAAACTCACAGTGACCCTCCTGCCTCAGCCTCATAGAGTTTAAATTACTGGACTTTCTAACATGGTCAGCTTCCTCTTCTGTTTATCATGAAACCATAAACAACTCATTGCTTGATGTGAAACAGCATTTAACCTGTATTTTCTTCAGGTTAAATGAATAGTTAACTTAATTCCTTAAATAATTTTGTATTTTTAGGATAGGAAAACTGCTATTGTAGAATGCTATTGCAGAAAGAACCCACATAATAATTATACTGACTTTCATGGCACATGAAGGAATGTTTAAATGGTAACAGGACAGGATGGGCAATTTAGGGAAAATCTCTCTCTGATGATTAAGTCTGAAGCAGACGCAGGAGTCAGAGTATGGAAAGAGTTGAGAGAGTACGTTTCCTTTAGTCCTAGCCACGTTGGAAACAGGATGAAACTTGGATTAAAGAAACTTTGTAACGCAAAGATTATACCAGATTTTCTTTGGATTCTTTACAGGAGTTTAACCAGAATCAAAATGCCGGCTTAGAACAATATGAGGTGCTTTTCTTCTAGGGAATAAGGTAATCTGAAGAGCCTCATAAATTCCATGGTACAAAGAATTGTGTAAATTTTCTGGTATTGCGTCAATTTACAAAATAAAGCAAAAGGATTTGGTCCTAGAGTTAGCAATGGAAGCTAATGTGTAGACCTGAACAGACTGAAGTAAAGAAAATCGCCCAGATACTTAAAAAATTGATTCTCTAAATTCTGACCAAATAGTTTGAAATGGTTGTTTATCTTAATGTATTAGGGCTCATTAGATAAAACACAGGAATTGCCAGAGAGGATTAGTGGGAGTTCATTTTGTTTGTTTGTTTACATTTGCTTATTGGGATTTATACATTTGGTCTCAGAAGGAGGGATACAACAGTGACTGATCTGAAAAGAAATTAATTAAAATATAGGAAAGCGAGGGATTTGGTAAATGATCCAGATTAGAACTTTAAACAAACATGGGAGAAATTCTGAGAACAAACAAAATTTAAAAGGAGCATGGTGAAGTAGGAATTCTCCCCACATCCACAGTCTCCTCACAGAACGTTGGAAAGCAGTTCTCACAAAGCCCCCAGGGTACCATGCCCTGTACCCTGTATCTGCAGCACTAGAGAATTTATCAGGGAAGCGTGAGGGCTGGGTCCTCTGCATGGATGCAGTTGGTTTCATACAAAGACGGATTACTTCCTTGCAGATCTTAGGCAAATTACTTTGCTTCCCTGAACTCCTGTTTTCTCATCTGTGAAATGAAGGTAATGATAGATTCTACCACATCTGATTGTTGTAGGGCTTAAATGAGCACATCCTTCTAATAATACCTGGCTATCCTAAATATTATTTTTATCATCACCACCACAATCACCATCATTATCTTCAACATCATCATCATTCTTGGTGCTCCATACAGTACCCAGCACATAGTAGCTCTTCAGTGACTATGTGAGGACTGAGGGACTCAATGAATAAATGCTGGCTAAGAGGAGCATGTCTGCCTCCTGCCCTTAAAACTGCCTGTCTTCCTGGAGGGTTTAACACTGAGCCACACCCATAATAGCCACATGGTTTATGGAAGACCTGCAAGTGTATAAAAGCACATTCGAGATATATCTTCTTGATTTACAGAATGTGTTGGTTGTTTTTCTTTTCTGAGACAATGTATCAGACACTAAAAGTTAAGGGAAGAATGTTTTATTTAGCCCAAGGTTTGAGGAATCTGTAATCATCTGGTTCCAAAGCAGTGTGACATCGTGCAGAGGCCACTGTTCAGGGCAATGGAAGACAGCAACAGAAACAAGAGCATAGGAGGGGAACAAGGCTCTTTTCCTCCCTTATGTTGTATGCAGGCTACCTGCCCTGGAGGGGGTAGCAATCACAGCATCTCCATGCCCTCATCTTACATAGGATCAGGGTGTTAACCAAGTGAGGACTCTGGCCCCCTCTGAGTCACTTAGGTAGACTCCCAACTTCTCAAGTTGATATAATGTATCATCCATTCCACTGTGTTCTTGTACACTTTAGGTAGATATCTGAGTAGGGAGAAATATTTTTTTAGTCAGTAGAAAAAAAAATTCACTGGATGAAAACAAAGGCCTATTTCTTATATCAGGGATACAATAAGAAGTGGTAGGGCTTGTTACAATGAGGAGCGCCTAAGACCTCCAGCAGACAGTCTGTGCCCAAGTCCTGCCAGTCATTGCTTTTGAGACGATAAGACTACTGTTTCCGATTCTCACTTTTCAGGAGAACTCAGACACTTTCTAAAAGTGTATGGGGTTTTGTTTTCTTTTGTTTTTATGTGTTGATTGCATGATTTTTTTTTTAATATTCTTGTTGTTTATCTATTGCTCAACTTTGAAACAAAATACTGACTGAATAGTATTATCTTTCTTGTGACTGGAGATGTAGTGTGAGGTGCAAGAGTCACTTATTAACGTGAGAATCGCTTTACAACATGCAGCCCCTCACAACACTTTTTAATTTTTTAAAAGAGAGTAAAAAATAGTATTTAAACAGAAAAATTACAAGTAATACAGCATTTAGCTTTACAAAGTAATATGAATTTCATAGTATTTGTTCTAATGCATAGCATTATCTTCCTACCAGTTATTCATATTACCAGATATATGCATGCAAATTGGAAAAAGAAAGAAATGTATGAGAAATGAAGAAGAGAAAAAGTACCAACAATGGAAAAAAGGATCGGTCACAAATTAAGCATTACTGCGCCTTTCCATAGACCAGGAGAAATGCACAGTAGAGTTGTCCAAACCATCCTACTTTCATAATAGATACATCTCTTTCCCCAACTCCCTCTCCTGTCCTTCTCCTTAACTCAGTAACTTCTTTTGAACAAGTTCATCACACCACAGCAATTTGTGCACCCATGTTTATAACAGAACAAATTGTCATAGCTAAATCCTGGAGACCACCCAGATGCCCGTCAACTGAGGAATGGATAAATAAGTTGTAGTACTTTTACACAATGGAGTCATATTCATCCATAAAGCACAATAAATTTGAATACATACTCTTAAGTGAAATACTTTGGACCCACATGTGCAAACATCATATTGTCTCCTTAGTGTGAGAACCTGAATGATAAAATGGAATCTGAAGGGTTCAATAGGTACTAGGAAAGAACTGAATTTACCCTCACAACACTATTAAAGGAGGTCTGTGAACATCTGGGGGAGGTAAAATAAGAGAAGTGCAAGGGAACCAGAGACAAATCTTCCCTACTCCATCCTTTTAACTATATCTGGTCATAACATAAAGAAATACAGGCAAATGAGAAGTGATTTTTGAATAATGATGAAGAATGAAACATTCTTAAGGAAATATCAAGTGAAATATATTGAAGTAAGAGTTCTTGGGGGAAATGAGCAAATTAAAAGCTAAAAATACTATTTCCCAGTCAACATAAAAATCATGAGGCAAGGGATACCCATTTTATTTGAAATACAATGTATTTTCCCATATATTTCCCACTATCCATGCTTGTTTCTGAGGTCCAAATCGCTCAGTGCTTTTACATCTTTGCAAAATTTGGAGAACGTGGATATCCTCTGTACCGGGGCTGGGCATGAGTTTGTGCTGCCTAAACTTTCTGTTCTTGTCAATAATAATGGTCTTCTCATTATATCTCAGGAATGCTTGCCTTTGGTCATGTACTAAATGCCCCAAAGCTCTGCTTCCAGGCCAGGTACTTGCTCTTTCCCGTTGTTCACATTACTGTATCTGTGACTTCATGCATTGAATTCCCTGCTCAACAAAATGGTATTTGGTTTATACTTTTGTAAAGTTAGCAACATGTGACACAAGGTTTCCTAGTGACTAATAGCTGACTTAGGTAGTTTGTTTGCTTTAGGCACTGAGGTCTAGTCCCACCTACACACGTCTGATCAATTTCCTGTCTTCTATGTCTCCCAACATATCCACTGTTTCTGTTTTGGTTTGTCAGATATGTGTGTTCCATTGCAATTAGCAAACTGTATTTGGAGCATATCATTTTGTTGTGAAAAAATATATATGTATACACAAAAGAGTTAGGATAGATATACAGCTAATTAATCTTAGTTCATTGAGAAGAAAGGTTTGTACTAATATTGTTTAGACAAGATATATCTACATTTTGTCCTCTGAATAGCTATTACAAAGACAGCAATGGGCAATGTATTAACTACTGTAAGTGTCCTACTAACCTATTTTGAAACTATTTCATTGCTATTTTATCTTTTTTTCTCATAAAAATAATAATAATTCCCTATTCAAGGAAAAGTTAGGCTATGAAACAGAAATGGATGATCCTGATTCTATAGGAGCTTAAAATCTAGTGAAAAAGACAGGTCATTATACAATAAGATTAGAAAGTTGTCTCCATAGTGTTATACTCCTGTATATGTTATGCTGTACGATGTATACTGTATTATTGTTATCAGGGTTGGGGGTGATGAAGTCTCCTTGATGTGATTTCTAGGTTCTTCTTGTCCTGAACAAATAATTGGTAAAGACAAGTACAAAAGGTTTTACTTAAGCTAGATAAAAAACATGCTTTGAAGAGCAAGTGTCCACCAAGTAAAAGTAAGAAAATATATCATTCTACCAGGCAGGAGTGTTCCACTGTGAACGAGAGACCACAGTGACCAACAACTTTATGGTGGACATCTTTTGTGTCTCTAACTCCTCGGGCTGATATCTAATCTAGGCCTTCCTACCAAAAACTTGCTAAAATTCTCACAAGAATAGTGGAAGATAGCTAATAATGGTCTTCTCATTATATTTCAGAAATGCTTGCCTTTGGTCATGTACTAAATGCAGAGAGGCAAAAGATGCAGAAGATAGCATCTCTGGTAGGTTCTATGTGCAGGGCTTTTTGGACAGTTTCCATGTTTTCTGGTTCTTCATTATTGAAAGGGACCCATTTACTAAGTTGGTTTTCATGCCCAATCACTTGTCTCATGATGGTATATTCTTCCTGAAAAGTACTCCCTTGCAAACAGAAAATCCAGAGCCACAGTCTGGTTCCTCTGCTGACTAACTGGTTGATTTTGGGCTTCTGTGTAAAAATGAAGTAATAGTATTTACTTCCTCTGTAATGGACAATGAAAGGAATTTTTTTCTTTACTTTTTTCCTTTTTGATGCTGTCAGCATACAACTTATAGTAAATGCTCTAAAATAGCAAATACGACTGTCACTTAATTTCAGATGTCATATAATCCTATAGACTAAAACTATGTCATGTAAAAATGTAAATATCTAACCCACTGCTACACGGATCAGAAATATAATTAGCAGATGTTTTGACTCAGTAATTTATAGGTGATGGAAAGTGGATATATCAGGAAGAATTCCTTCATGTCAGCTGAAGTAATGTAGAAGAAATCAAGATAGGTAAATGGATACAAGAAAAATCATACTATGAAAATTGTACTGTTAAGAAAACGGTAGCTTTGCTACATAAACTTACTTAATGACACAATGTATTTTTCTGCTTTAGAAAACTCATTC
>NW_004524661.1:7502495-7503666 GCF_000260255.1 Octodon degus | reverse complement strand
TTCTTTTCCTTCTTTTTAACCATTCTGTCTTTTCTTTCTTTCCTCTCTCCATTTCTTTATGTGGTCTTGGGACCACCAAGTATCTGATTTGGACGATGCCAGGAATAAATGAACTAAGTCAGCCATCTTGCCAACAGTCCCAAGACCACATAAAACACCTCAGCTTTGTACCATAATGCCCCTTTCTTGAGAGCCCAAATGATTCTCTATGGATGGATCATTCTGCCTAGTAAATCCTTTTATGCATGTCACTAATGTGTCTTGCAGTGCTTTTCTGTGACATGAGTAAGTGAACTCACACCTAGTTTATAGATGGAGTGATTTGGTATCCGCAGCTCCTCTTAGAGAGCTTTCCCAGGCTCCGTTCAGTGAAACTGATGTCTTTCAGATATAGATAGAAGAAGAAAGGAAGGAAATGGAAATGAAGGAATGGGGAGAGGAAAGAAAGAAAAGACAGAATGATTAAAAAAGGAGGAAAACAATGAATAAATTGCAAATAGATAAATAGATATACAGAAAGAGTATATATATATATATATATATATATATATATATATATATATATATATATATATATATATATATATATATTCATGTAAACACCACCAACAAAGACAGTAAACATTATCTTGAAGCTATTCTTTTGCAGACTTTTATTATTTAAATTCTCCACCATACATTAATTTATCATTATACTGACCTCAATTACCATGATTAGTGTAACATGATGTAAAAAGTAACAAAGCAGCACCTTTCCTTCTCTATCTGGCTTACTTCTTTAAACAGTTTATTTCTGTGACATTCTTCATAAGCGACATGAAATTTGCAGTTATTTAACTTCATGCCAACACTTGCATTGCTGAATTTTAAATGTAGACAACAAAAACAGAGAAAGTTCCATTGGCATTTTCATGTTTGTAATAATAATAGTTAACTTTTTCATATCTTTTTATTTTAAGGGTAGAGAAAGGCAATAAAAACAACATAAAATTTCAAAACAAGATAATAGGATATTAACAATGGTTATTGTATTTCATGTTGTTGTCCTCAAAGTAGTTGCTCAGATGACCAGATGTAGAAATGCAAAATTAATCAAACAATAAAAGCAGAAACAGTTCCTTTCAGTGACATAATAGAAATTAATAGTATAATTATCTTAACCATGTTGTGC
>NW_004524661.1:7497919-7502395 GCF_000260255.1 Octodon degus | reverse complement strand
TCTTTTCTATTCTTTCTTTTCATTTCTTCATTCTAGTTGTTGTTTCCTTTTGAAGAGTTTGATTCTCTTTTATAATCTATATGTTTTTTATCTTATTCACTCTTTCAAATTCTTACACTAAGGAGACAGTACAATGTGTACATATGCAAGTCTGGATTTATTTCACTTGTGAATACGGTATCTAGTTGCATCCATTTACTGATAAAAGCCTACAAATTTTTATAGCTGAGTAGTACTCCATTGTATACCACATATTTTATCCATTCCTCAGTTGATGGGCATTTGAGTTCTTTCAAAGATTTCTGTGGCAATTTGTGCTGATATAAAAATGGGTGCACATACATCATTTTGATATGGTGTTTTTAATTATTCTGGGAAAATACACAGAAGGGAAATATTTGGGTCAAATGGGACCTTTAAACCTAGCTTTTTGAGAAGTCTCCACACTGATTTCTACAGTGATTGTACAAGTCTACACTCCCACCAACAGTGGACAAGGATTTCTTCCACCCATCACACACACACAGCCCCAGCAACATTTGTTATTGGTTGAATTCTTGGTGATAGCCATCCTTTCTGGAGTAAGGCAGAATCTCAATGTTGTTTTAACTTGCATCTCTTGAATGACCAATGATGGTAAATTTTTTTATGTAATTATTTTCCACTTATATTTCTTCATCTGAAAAAGGTTTATTTATCTCAGATGCCCATTGTTGGATTGGGTCTTTGAATTTGGGGGCCTGACTGTTTTCAGTTTTTTATATGGTCTAGATAGAAGATTTTATTCTGAGGGACAGTTGCCTAAAATATTTTCTCAATCTGTGGATTGTTTGTTCTATTGGTGATTTCTTCTGAAGTGAAAAATCTCGTTTATAAGATGAGAGCTCACTTGTTGATTCTTAGAGGTACTTCCTGTGCAGTTTGGTTCTGTTCATGAACTCTCTGCCTATTTAATTTGTTTTGTGATACATAAATATCTTTAGTCTTAGGCACATAGAAAGCCAGTTTTTTCAACACCATTGATCAATGGTGAATATGTTTGGCCCCTTTGTCAAAGATAAGGTTTCTGAGTGTGTTTGTGGTTGAGTCTGCATCTTCTAATCTGTTCTACTCTTCCTCACATCTCTTTTATTGCCAGTACCATGGTGATTTCATCACAGTTGCTTTGTAATATAACCTCAAATCAGAGATTGTGTTGCCTCCTGACTTACATTTGTTTACCAGGGCTGCCCTTGTTATTCCAAGTCTCTTCTGGTTCCAAATGTATTTTAAGAATGTTTTCTATAGATTTGTGGAGTACGTGAATGGTATTTTGATTAGGATTGCATTAAATCTGTATCACAGTTTTGGGGTTATGGCCATTTTCACAATTTAGTTGTTCCTATAATTGAGCAAGGAATTTCTTCCCATTTTCCAATAATCTCGTCAATCTCCATTTACACAGTATTGTAGATATCAATGTTCAGGTCTTTTACTTTCTTTGTTAGACTGAATCCTAAGTACTTCATGGTTTTTGGATGTTTTTGTGAAGGATATTGTATCCCTATTTTTTTTCTCTCAATGAGTTTATCATTTTGCTCAGGAATGCTATTGAATTTTGAGTGTACAGTTTGTATCCAGCTGTGCTACTGAATTTGCTTATGAGTTCACAAAGTCTTTTGTTGGAGTTTTTAGAGTCTTCTATGTAGCATATCATGTCATTTTCAAATAATGATCATTTCACTTCTTCCCTTGTTATCCTTAATCCTTTTATTTCTTTCTCTTGTCTAATGGCTCAAAGATAATTTATCTGAGAATTTTTCTAGAACTATATTGAAAAGGAGCAATGGTTGTGGGCATCCCTGTTTTGTTCCTGATTTTAAAATGAAGGATTTCAGTGTTTTTCCTTGTAGTGTGATGTTGATTGTTGGTTTGTTGTAGATAACTTTTATCAGACTGAGATAAAAACCATCTACTTCAATTTTCTGTAGGGATTTTTTTTTCATCATGAATGAGTGTTGGACTTTATCAAAAGTTTTTGTGCATCTATTGAGATGATCATGTGACTTTTGTCTTTGGCTTTGTTTATATGCTGTATTTCATTTATTTACTTGCATGTATTGAACCATCCCTGCATTCCTAATATGAAACCCATTTGGTCACTATGTATAATCTTCTTGATGTTTTACAGCATTCTGTTTGCTAGCATTTTATTGAGGATATTTGCATGTATGTTTAGTAAGGAGGTTGGCCTGTAATTCTCTTTTTTGGTTGGGTCTTTCTGTACTTTTCTTTTCAGGGTAATACTTGCTTTGAGGCATGAGTTTGAGAGGCTTGCTTCCCTTTCAATTTCTTTAAAGAGTTGGAAGAGTACTGGCATTAAATTTTCTCAAAATTTCATCAGCCATCAATCCATCAGGACCTATGATTTTCTTTGTTAGGAAGTTTTTAATTACTTTTTTATTTCATTAACAAATCTTGTATTGTTCAGAATTTTTATATCTTGTTAATTCAGCTTTGGTAATTCATACATTTCTTGAAATCTGACCTTTTTTTCTATATATTCTATTCTATGAGAGTAAGGATTTTGGAAGTTGGTATTCAGGGTCTTCTGAATTTCCACAGGAGCTGTAGTGATTTTACCATTTTCATTTCTCATTGCTTGAATTTGAGTTTTTCTTTACCTTTTAAATAAGGTGGGCTAGGAGTTAATCAATTTTATTTTTCTTTTTCAAAGAATCAGCTCCTTGATTCATTACTTCTTTTTTGCTTCAATTGTATTAATTTCTATTCCAATCTTTAAAATTTCCTCCCTTCTATTGGCTTTAGACATAACTTTCTTTTCTTCTCAAAGCTTGAGGCCTAACATTATGTTGCTTATTTCTGCTCCATCTGTTTTGCTGATGGGATAATTCACCTCTATAAATTTCCCTTTTAGTGCTGCTTTCATTGCATCTCATAGCTACTGATAAGTTATATTTGCATTTTCACTTGATTGTGTATATTAATTTTTTTATTTAATTTCATCTGTGACCCTTTCATTGTTCAGGAGGGTGTTATTTAATTTCCATGTGTTTATGGAGTTTTTAGTTTCTTTTTTTATTCATTTCCAGTTTCAGTGCACTATGCTCAGATAATAATTATGGGATACATTCAATTCTTTGCATTTACTTAATCATATTCTACTGGCTAGTACAACTTCTAAAACAACAGGTTGTTTTAGAAAACAACCTGTGTGCAGCTGAGAAGGATGTGTATTCTGATGTTATTGGGTGTATCCCTCTAAATGTCTACTAAGTTCATTTGTTCACAGATTTGGTTCAGTTCTATCATTTCTTTACTGATTTTTTTGTCTAGTTGATCTATCTCTTTGTGACAATGGGGTATTACATCCCCATGTTATAATTGTGTAATTGTTCATTTGATTTTTTTAAAAACATTTCTATCAATATTTGTCTTATATAGTTGGGTTTTCTCCTATTTGGTGCATATTTATTTATGATTGTTATCTCTGCCTTCTGAATTTTCCCCCAACAAGTATGGGGTTACCTTCTGTATCTCTTTTGGTAATTCTTGGTTTGAAGTTCGTATTGTCTGCAAAGAGTATAGCTACCCTTGCTTTTTTCGGGATACCTGGTATTGTTTTCCAACATTTGAGTTTAAGTTTGAGTTTCTTTTTTAATTATATATGTTTCTTATATACAGCATGTTATTGGATTTTGTTTCTTGATTCATTCTGCCAATCTGATAAGGTGAATTGAGGCTATTTATATTGATGACTGTAACTGACATTATTGGCTTATCTTTGTCATGTTATTTTCCTACTGTGGATTACCTGCTTTCCTCCTCTAATTGCTTGCACTACCTGGTGGTCTCATGTTGCTGCTGTTGGATTTGTGGTAATTTATATCCATATCTAAAATATCTTTCAGTACTTTTTGTGGGTTGGTTGGAGTCATGAATTTCTTAAGTTGTTCTTTGTCATGGTGCTATTTTATTTCTCCTTTTTTTGTATTTTAGTAAGATTTTATTGGTACACTTTAGACACACATAGTGATCACATTCATCATAGAGAATGTGCACCTGTAAATGATATAACTTGATCACTTTTTACCCTATTCCTGTACTCTCCTTTCAATTTCTTCTCCCCTCTCCATTTACAAAAGCTTTTGTTTCCTTTGTTTTCTTCTTTTCTCTTTATTTTAAACAGAGAAAAGATAAATAAACAATGCAACAGGTTAGTAGGATGGTTACAACAGTCAATACATGAATTGTTACAATAATTGATGCAATGTCTCCATTTACTTTGAAAGATAGTTTTGCAAGATACATCAATATGGGTTGTAAGTTGTTTTCTTTCAGGACTCGAAATACTACACTGTAAGCTCTTCTGTCTTGAGTGCTTATGTTGAGAAGTTAGCTGATTCTAATAAGTTTTCCTATAGAGCTGTTTCTCTCTCTCTCTCTCTCTCTCTCTCTCTCTCTCTCTCTCTCTCT
>NW_004524661.1:7466902-7497819 GCF_000260255.1 Octodon degus | reverse complement strand
AAAAAAAAAAGGAAAATAGAAAGAAACAGCTAACTGAGAGCAATATATATGCCACAGATTTTCAAACTACGAATAATTAGCTAACAATGGTTATTATGATATCTATTTTATCATCACATCTGTTGATCAGATTAACAGATATAGGTATGCAATATTGGGCAAATAACTGAATATTACCCCTTGCTTTCAAGAAACTATAAATTTTTTTCTTGGGTATTTTTTTTGCTTTTTAAAAAAAATATTTCAATGAGAGTATAATAATTACTAAAACAATAGAAATGGTACACATTTAGAAGATCAAGATGAGAGGTATTCAAACATTTTTTATTATACATTGCTATCCTCGATGTAGTTGCTTAGATCATAGATATCAACATACAGAGTCACTCAAATTGAATATTCTACACCTTAACTGATATTTTCAAAAAATTAATGGAAATTATTAGTACAATCATCTCAGCCATCTGTATACATACGTGCATGTTTCCCCCTTCCTTTTTTGCTATCATTTCTCATTTCTCTGATCTTCATTGTTTAATCCTGAAATTCAGTTTGTTTCTGTTTTACTGTATCTATTATACCTTTCAGGCTTTATTTTATTATTTCAGGTTCTTATACTAGGGAGACAATATGATATTAACACACAGAGGTCTGATTTATTTCACTTACGAGTATAGCTACAGTTGCATCCACTTCCATATAAAAGCTTATAGTTTGTCTTTCTTTATACTTGAATAACACCCCATTGTAAAAAATGCATATCATTTTTTTAATCCATTCTTTAGGTGATGGGCATTTTGCTCGTTTCCAAGATTTGGCTATTACAAATTGTCCTGCTATAAAAATGGATGCATATATTTAATAAGCTATTTTTGCACTGCATTTCTGGGATCTTTATTATTTTATGTCTGGGTGTAGGTTTATTATGGTTATAGATGTTTGGAGTTCTATATGTCTCACATACGTGTGTTTCAGACTCTGTGGTCATGCTTGCAAAAATTTCTGTTATTATTTCTACAAATAGTCTTTCTATGTTGTTTGTGTGGACTCCTGCTTTATTTTATTTTATTTTATCTTATCTTATCTTATTTTATTTTATTTTCTGGTCCCTGGGATAGAATTCAGAACCCTGTGCTTGCCAGGCAGGCACTTATTCTACTGAGCTATCTCCCTGAGTCTTGCCTTTTCATTGACACCTATCAATCTTGTATTGTTTTTCTTAACATGATCTTGCACTTGTTGAGTTGTTATGTATTATTTCATTATTATTTTAAGAGGTTTTTCCTTTGTGCTCACTAACCACAATCCTCTTTAAGTTTTGAAAGTCTATCTTATCTTCTTTATCATTTAATTGATTTTGCCAGCTTACAATGGGATTTTTAATTTCCCGGATATCTCTTTGAATCTGTTTCATGTACTCTCCTTCTTTCCTATATTGTTCATTCAAGATTTCCATTATTTTCCTATGCTTCTCTATTTATTCATCTATATCTCCTTTAGATATTTTGAGCAAATTTTTATTATGGTTGTCATTTCTTTTTCATCTGAGAGATTATTTCTTATCTGATTTTTCTCTATAGACTCATGAAGTTGTTTGTTTACTTTAGTTGCCATTATTTCAGAAATTTTAGGTGTCTTTTAATTTCCGCAATTTTGATGTCTCCTGGACTTGTTCTGGGTAGGCTGCAGCTCTGAGATTGCCTTTTACGTCATATATATATTTTATTTTTTAATTTTTTTTTCACAGGGCAAATGTTAATGAGGATAGAAAACAGCAAAGACCCAAGGAAGTGGCAACAACTGCAGCAACTAGCTAGCCTTGTTCCGATATATATATTGCTTTCTGTAATGATTCTTATGAGTTTTTGTAATAAGTAGCTATATCAAAGCCTCTCTAGGAAAAGTTTGTTCTTGTGGGATATCTTCTCTGTGTAGTCAATTCTTGGGTTATGTCTGTCCTAAGATCCTATCTTCCACATTAGTTGAGAATGAGATATTTTATTTGCCCAGCACTTCCCAATATTGTTAAAGAAGGGATATCAGCTGATTACAACAGATAAGGTATCCTAGCTAAAGTAGTAAAATTAGCAATAACAACAGAATTCAGCATAATTTAGAAACTGACTATTGTGGTTTGTGTTTAGTTGACAGTCCAAAACCTCATGCAGTCATGGGGCAACTTCTAGAGTTTGTGACTTATTCTTGATCCAATACTTGGGTTATGGATATGAGTGCTGACAATCTGCATACAAATGTAAGGAGCGGAACAAGGCTAGCTAGTTGCTGCAGTTGTTGCCACTTCCTTGGGTATTTGCTGTTTTCTATCCTCATTAACATTTGCCCTGTGAAAAAAAATTAAAAAATAAAAAAAAAAATTGAAAAAAAAGGGGGGAACTGGGGAGATAGCTCAGTAGAATAAGCGCTTGCCTGGCAAGCCCAAGGGCCTGAGTTCAATCCCCGGTTCCGTGAAAAAAAAAAAAAAAATTGAAAAAAAAAAATTGAAAAAAAAAAATTGAAAAAAAAAAAAAAACATTTGCCCTGTGCCATGTGCTACTCTGCCTTGGAGCCAGCTGAGTGTGGAGCCAGTTGAAACCTCCACAGACTGCGAGCTAAATAAACCTTTCCTGCCTTAATTTTGGGTGTTGGGTGTTTTGTCCTAGCACAAGAGAAGTGTAACAAAGTCAGTGACAAACTGCGATAACTATTGATTTTGTTCTTTAGACCACAGGAGAAAAAAAATCTATATTTATATAACAGAACTGATGAGATTTTCAGAGTTTGTATGCAAAATGTTTCCCCTTGGTAGAATAGATTTAGCCTGTGGTGCAGAAATTTTAGGAGGATGGTGTGCAAGATAAAGATAACTGGAATGGAAGGATAAGCAAGGCCTGAAGACAAAGGATGATCATGCAAGGCTTGGGAAACTAGAGAAGAGGGCAGAAAAGAAAGAATGAAGGAGTGTTCAAGGGATTATCTGAATTTGGTCTCTGAATTTGGGGAGTTCGATTAGAATAAATAAAGGAAAAAAGGAAAAGAAAAATAAATAAGATAAAAACAAACATTAAAACAAGATAAAATAAAATGAAATTATACAGAAAGGGTGATTCTACCCACCTTATTCTATTCTGTGTGTCTTTTGCTTAAGCACAATGCTGATTCACCTACTTTACCACCTTTGGCCTGTATTTTAGATTTTCCCATCTCTCTAGTCTCATCTGTACATTGCATGCCTCCTACTCTGGGTCCTACAGTGCAGCTGTCCCTCCCCCGTGGCCTAGTCTGACAGTATAGGGGGAGAGGCCAGGCACCTGGCATCCTCAGGTAGAGCCAGTTGTTGAGGCCCAGGTGCTTCCCATATAGGCTGTTGGTCTCACAGTGTAGAATATTTTCTTATTTTTATTGATCATCTGTATAATACTTTGTTACTCTGTTTTTCTTCTTTATAAGTTGCTATGTAACTCTTCCCCCTATTTTTGAAAATTGTGTATTTGGTGATGTCTTTTTCCTTGACTTCTTTATGTTATGGATAAAACTGAGACTATCATCAGTCCATGATTTGTCATTTGAACTTCTTTATCATGCCTACAAATAAGAAAATATCTTATTTCATTTAACTCCATTTTGTCAAAATATTCTTTAATGGATAGTGGGTTTAAAAAAAAACTTAAGAAATATCTGCTTATAAAAATAGCATGTGATACTTTGATTCTTTTAAGATGCCTATTTTGGGCCGGGGATATAACTCAGTGACACAGTACCTGTCTGGCAAGCACAAGGTCCTGAGTTCAATTCCCAGTAAAGAAATCAAACAAACAAAATCACGATATCTATTTTGAAATGTTGAGAATCAATGTTTGTACCTACATGCTATTCCCAATGAGAAGATATCTTGATATTTATCTAATCTTATCCTAACTTTCTCCAACCCTTAATCCAAATGTGAATATTTTAAGTTATTTATGTAGCCATAAGTGTTAGACCAACATAGCCTGTGTGACAGCAGGCCCATCTGCTAATGTGTACCTTACCCACAGCGTACAGCTCATAGCTGGCACTCTGGAGAGCCGCTAGAGTTGATTCTAGTTTGAGATGAGAATGATAGTTTCTACCTCTTTTACTTGTTTAATAAATACATTAATCTGAGTATTACATTTGCCCCCAAATACCTATATATTGCATGCTTGAGAGTCTGTCCTTTTGTTCCATTGTTTGTAATTTTCTAAGTACTTGATGAAGTACTTCTGTGATCAAAAGAATTCTGTCTTCTTTTAAATCTTTTCTGCAAAAAAAGTATTAATAGTTACACTGAGAATCCAGTTCTGAGTTCCTTTTAACTTAAATGGAACATAAAGCAGCATTTTCTCCTAATCTGTACAAGAGAAATCAAATTAAATTGCCTAATAAAGAAGTTAGAATTAATTTATTTGAAAATATTATTGATTTTCTCTTTATGGCTTAATTTTCAATGTTAATGGAGAAATAGAAACGAGGTCATAATTTCAGCTTTCTAGGTCTCCAATAGCAAAGTAACAGCAAATGGGACCTTAAAAACAGAGTTATGTTTTCTGAAATTTTGAAAATTCAAAGTCCAAGATTGGGTTATCAGCAGGTTTTATTTTCTCTGAGACATCTCCTTACCTTGCAGATAGTTACCTCTCATTGTGTATTCAGATGTATTTTCTTCTAAATTCATGCATTAATTGGGTTTATCTGAGTCCAAATTTTCTCTTTTGATAAAGATCCCATTTGTACTGTGTTAGCTCCACATCCCCAGCATTCTCATTGTAACTTAATCAGAATTATTTTATTTTATTTTATATTTTAAGGAAGGGTGTACAGGGTGTTAAAGGTCTCACTACTAGATCAGACTCATAGTGATCACCTGTTTTCAGCCTCCCAAGTTCTGAGATTATAGGCAAGCCCCCCCACACCCAGTCTAGTCACCATTTCAGCGTGCTCCCCTGGGCCAGGCCAGCATGGCAGGCCCAGGGATCAAACCCCCGGCCCCTGTGCCAGCTTGCAAGTGCATTAATGCTCTGAACTATTTGGCCAGCCTGCAAATTTCTTTTGAGGGGATGAAAATCAGCTTAGTCCATGATAATCAATAATGGATGTCAAGGGAGTAGAGTAAAGGAAAATGCTGCATTCAATGCAGCAGAGGTATTATGCAAAACATTCAAGAATTTAAGAAAAGCAGTAGACACGAACTTGCACAAAGCACCACCCCGTTGTTTGAAAGAGCAGTGGAAACTAATGAGTTAGGTGATGAGGCGATACCACTTAGGGGAAAAGCAGACAGGGATACAAGAGGCACAAGAGCAAAGCTTTAAGAACTGAGAAAATTTTAGAATTGATTTTGTAGGTGATGAAGAAGGTAGATTTTCTGCAACATGGAAGACATAATTTCAGAGAAACGAATTAAGCACCAAGACCAACGCTGCCAATATGATGTAAATGGGTAGGAAGATAAGTGGTAAACTAACAGGTGTTATTTAATTCATTATTTTCAAGTTTGCCTATTTGGAACTCAATTTGATGAGTAAAAATCCCGTCTTCAGCATGAGAAAATATTCAAACCATTTTCAAATGAATTCTCGTGAAGCCTCAGCTCTTGTTTCCGAAAAGGAGGGAAAAGTTCCTAGTCTATATCGTCCTTAAACACCAGTCAGAATCTCCAATTATCTCTCCAAATGTCTTCAATGTCTGAAAATCCCAGAATTCAAATATTCTGTGGGAGACTTCAGATTCCTGTAGACTTGCCAGGCCACCAGTACTTTAGGTGAGCACCGCAGTCCGCAGGCTGCCTCCTGTCCACAGAGGTCCCACGCAATGCAGCCACTGAACGTGTTCAAGGGGGAAATCCTTTGGAATCTTCTTGCTAAAGAACTCCGTGCCAAAGCATCTTACATGATACTGTCATGAAGATGAAATTTTCTTTTTTTAAATAAAAATTAAACCAGATTTTCACATATTTCATCTATACAACTATACATGCTATGTATACTAAATCTAACAGTACAACAGAATGTACAGAAAAAACAAAAATCACCTGCTACCATCCATACACATTGTGTGTGTGTGCACATGCATGATACTGTTTTCAACATTACTAGATGACTAATTAATTATAAAATTGTACATAGTGAGGTCATGCCATACTAGTTTACTAACAACCTGTTTTTGTCATTTAATAATAAGTCCTAGACAACTTCTTATATCAGCATATTTAAATCTACCTCATTATTTTTAATGGCTGTGTGCTACTCCTTTGTGTGGATAAGCTATCACTTTAGCACTGATTCCTCTTTGTAGGACATTGAGATTATTTCCAACTTTTCCATCTTTTGAGCAGGGCTTAATGACATCCTTGTGCACCATTGTCTATTCCTTAGATAAAGTTCTCAAATCTTAAGACATTCTTGAAATGACTATTAGTGAATAGAGTATTTCATTTTCACAAAATATGTCAGCCTTCTTTTTCTAAAATAATGTTTTGTAAACTTTTGATAACTTTTTTCTGACTTTTCCTTTCACCTTCAAATGTGGGACAGTAAAACCTCAGGCCTTTGAAGCTGATGGTAACGGGGGAGCCTGTGTTGCTATTTATATTGCTATGTTCAAATTGAAAGAATTCTTATTTATGGGTAGAAATGGTTAAAACTCTTACAGTTTAGTGTAGTGCAAGATAATTGTAATCGGTGATTTTTGTCTGGGTCTGAAAAGAGGGACAGAATAAAAATAAAACTTATAAGGAGGGAAAACAAAGGAGAATAGTAAAAATAATTGTAAAGCACTTTATATTTTTTTTAATTTATTTTATTTATGTGTGTGTGGCCAGCTCAGCCCACCAGGGGGCGGGGCTGGCTGGCATGTGGTGCTGGGGGATTGAACTGCGGTCCCTGTGCTTTGTTAAGCTTGTTCTAAGTAGGTGCTTTAGACCACTGAGCCATCTCACCAGCCCAAAAGCACTTTATATTTAGGGAGACTAGAATGTACATCAAGATTAAAACATTATGGCTAAATATCTGTCTCTTTTTGCTTCTCCAGAAGTATCTTTCTTCATTGCCATTCTTTTTTTTTTTTTCTTCATTTCCATTCTTTAGGCAAGCTTTTCTAGGGAATGTCTTTCCATTATTTATATATAACATCTTCTTGGCTAGCTCTGTGTTTATTATTTCTTCAGCCTTATGCCTTTAAAACCCCTGCCCTGTCATCCTTCTCTCTCTAGAATACACATGTTTCACTCAACTAAGAAATGCCTAACTGTGTGCTCATGCAATGTTCAACTTTGTAGGACAGTCCTACTGAGCGTCCTCTCTTACATCACTCAGGCTAAGTCAGGTGTCCTTTCCATTTGCATTCTGCCTCTAGCATTGTATTAATTCCATCAAATGTGAATGTTTCTTTTTAATAACCAGTTTCCCTCCATGCAAGAATGACACCCTTGAGTGTAAGTGCCTGTGTTTGTCATATTCATCCCCGTGTCATTAGCTCCTAATTCAGGCTTGGCAAGTGAGCATGATCAGTGTTTTAATGAGTTAATGATAATGTGGACACACTGCTGGTTTGTACCTTTATCCAAGCAAGTAGTTTGGGATGAGGATGAAAAATCAGAGCCTCTGTTGCGGAACATCTTTGAGGTAGGTAAATGAAATATTTAAAAATAATTTGACATCAAAGTCTTACTCTTGAAGTAACTGCCAACCTCTGAAATGTAGATCAAGAAGTTCCAAAGGTTCTCAAAATTTGACTATCTTTCCTTGCAAACTCGTTAAGGACCAATGGCTGCTTCATGGTGAACCGTGGGAATGGAGTTAGTACACTGAAATGATTTCCTAGGAAAACACCTGATTCTCTAGGAAGCTAGGAGACGTGAACATGAAAACTCTAGATAAGACAGAATTCTGTCCCCAGTCATGAATAAGAAGAACCTTTACTAAAGTGTTGTTTTATGGAAGACAGTTTCAAAATGTAGTAATTGCTATGCTCAAGAATAGCAGTGTTAGAGAAACACTCCCTAAAATACTTTCTGGGGATTTACCACATACCTTAACAAGTAGGCCATTGCAGTACTTATAAGAGTGACCACTGTTTAGTGCTTTCCACTCTTATATTTCCTAAACTTTATATGACAGAGAAAAAAAGAATTATGTCATATCTGTTTCAGTTGGATTATAAATGTACCTTAAATAACTATATACTGAGAGACTTAGAAGGCTTCCTGGAAGCCATTTTAGGGGATTCTGGGGCCCTAGTCCTTTCCTGGTGACATAAGCAGCCTGCTCTGCCATGTGCTTTCCTTGTGATGGTCTCCTCACTAGAGGACCACGGCAACAAGGTTAAGCAGCCATTGTGCTGAAACCCCTGAAACAGGAGTGTATCGCTTACTCTTCTCTAGTGGCTGGGACAAAATACACAACACCCAAAATTAAAGAAGGAAAGGTTTATTTAGCACACAGTTTGTGGACGTTTTAGTCTATGTTCTGCTGGATCCCAGACAGAGTGGTACAAGGCAGAGGGCAACAGTTCATGGTGGCGGAAGACAGCAAGAGCAAGAGGGAGGAACAGTAGGTATGAGAAATCACAAGTCTCTCTCCCTTCCTTATGTTGTATTCAGGCTATCTGCCCCAGGGCAGATGTAGCACTTATACCCATAATCCCAGCACTGGATCACAAATTAATCTCAAACTCTAGAAGCCTGCTCCATGACTACATGAGATATTGGGGGACAACTAGACACAAACTATAACAAGGAGTCAAAGTAAACATGCCTCCTTTCAAGTTCACTCTTTCCAGGCATCTTTCCTCAGTGACTGAAAGTGATCTTACATGAAACCTATTAATTTGTTGCCGAACTGTAATGAAAAACTTTACCTTACAAAGTCAGAAAGTATATTTCTGAGATCATTCAGGCAAAATAGATTTGGTATTACTTGCAACTGTGGTTCATACGGCTATTATAGTATTGTGTGTTTTGATTATAATTAAGCAGCTTATTTTAAATCATTGAAAACATATCCCAGACTCACCAGTTTATGACAATCCATGGAGACAAAGAGTCTCGGTTAATGTATAATAATGATAAGTTATATGTTTATTATTCTTGGATACACACGGGATATAACTATAATAATAAGGGGTACCATTAGACTCTTTTAAAGTGTTATATAATAATCATTTCAGATTGGCGTACTGTTTGTGTTTTACAAATATAAGACTTACAGCAACAAGACTTCTGGTTTCTTTTAAGTGCATCAACTATGCCTTCTTAAGTAGGATAAATATCTCAGTGAACTTCTGATCCTCCCAATTTGCTCATCTCTAACATTCTATAAGTCAATGATCTTCAATTTGGCAGGGTTTGAATTAAGGTGATTTAGATCATAGATCAAAGACTTAGCATTTTAAATGAAAATACATTTTCTTCCGTGCCTCTGTGGTAGTTTTGCAAAGGGTACAAAGCACACTTCATGTGAGTAGGCACCTCTATGAATTATTTTCTCCATTCATTTAAGAAGAAATTTCTCAAATTTTTTTTCATCTATTGAAAACCCAATTTATAAGAGCAGGAAAATGTAAAGTGTTCTGTTTCAAGTGGGAAGCATAATCACTAAAAATTGATCCAAAGATATGTTGAATAAAACTTTAAAATTTTGCATATATATATTGCAGTCCTGGGGATTGAAGTTAGGACCTTGTGCTTACCAGGCAAGCGCCTATTCTACTGAGCTATCTCCCCAGCCCCATAAATATATTTTTAAGGATATAATCTACTATGTATGTAATGAGCTTCGGAAATACTATACAGCAGTAATAAGGTGACCAAAAAATCACCATTCTTTCCCTCATTAATTGTAGTCCTACAAAGAAAAAAAGATACTGTAATCCAGCATGGATGATGGATCTGAAAGTATGCCTGACTTAGTACAATTGTCTTCCATGTTTTACACGTTCTTTGGTCTGCTAGTCTGGTTTTCAATCTGTCCATATGCTAATTAACTTTATAAGGTCTTCTAATAAATGAATCTGATGCTGGGAAGATAAAAGGAGGTGGATGAAGAGGAGGAAAGAAGGGAATTGAAATGAGCTATGTACATTTATTAATGCCCTACAGTGAATGTAATTATTGTGCACTGCAAACATGTACTAATAAATGCCCAAAACTTAAATAAAACATAGGATAAATTAAAAAAAAATTGTAGTCCCGGTCCAGTTTCCATCTATAAAATTGGAAAAATAAGTTAAATGAGTTAAAAAATGGAAAACTCTTAGCCTAAGTCCCATGTTCAAGATATGTTTTTAGTCATTTTGTTATATTACTATAAGCTAGTAAACAATTTCATCTTGTAATGTTCTTAGCACTACTTTCATTAGAGAGTATCTATGTTACTTGTAGCCAAATTTCTATGCCTTATGATATATTTTAAATATTGTGTGTCTACCATATCTATTTGATATTTACTGGCTGATTTATTAGTATTTATTGATTAGTTGGTTTACTTGTGTTTACTGATTTGTTACTGCTAGTTGCTTACATATCTTCATTCATTTTCCTGTTCTCTTACCAAGTATCTGATTTCTAAGTGACTTACATAGTTATTATCAAGACACAGTCCCTGACAGCAAGCATTTAAAGGAGGAAAGGCTTATTTTTGACTCACAGTTTGCAGAGTGTTCAGTCCACAGTTGGCTGGCTCCATGGCGGGGCAGCAAGTCATAGGAGCAGAGCAGAGAAGATACAGCTTGTGATATGGTGGTGGAAGAAAGAGAGAGATGGAGGGAGGCAGGAGGGGCACTGACCCTTTCAGACCACTCCCAGCCCTGGCTTCCTCCTCCCACCAGGTTTGCCTTCCCATCGCGCATCTAACTATCAGCTCATCAATGGACGAATCTGAAAACTGCATATCCCAAACCCATGATCAAATCACTTCCCCCAAACGTCATCTATGAATTCATAAGGCTTGGGGTATGGTATCCTCTCATTATAAACCGTAACATCCAGGCAACTGAGAGAAGGTCATACCTTTGCTTATATCTGTATGTCATTGTTAATTTATCACTCTTTTAAGAAGTTATTCTTTTATTAGTGAATATTATTTTTAATGACCAGATTGGGCAATTTTTTCTCCTTACTTTACACCATTCTCTTACTATATCTTTTGTTTAGAATCTGCCCATAATTCTTATTGCTTTCTGATTTTTTTTTCAAGAAGAAGAAGGAAAATATTTTGTATCCTCTATGAAATGTAGTGCCTAGTGAAGGATATTAATAAAAACAAATGAACTTGATAAAAACTAGCCTTGTGCTCTTGTCCCATCTCTTTCCCTTATAAGCTGTGCAAGCTCAGGCAGGCTATTTCTCCACTTGAAACCTCACTTCCTCCTTTATAATGAGCATGTTACCCCCAATTTTAAATGGTGAAGATGAGAAAACATGTATGTAAAATGGAGAGTATCTAAAATGTTAACTTGAATAACTGTTATGTCTGGGTTTTTATACCTGTCACATGAAATTAGCAAATCAGCTGCCTTAATTTATTGCAATATTTGTATTTTACTACACCAGGAATATCCTTAATCATCATGTATAATTTGAGGCCAACTTCTGACTCCTCTGTCATTTCATTTGATGCAGCATTAATTCAACTTGTTTTCCACAGATCAAACAAATAGTATTAAGTTTGAATTTTAAAAGATCCCATTTTAAAGATCCCAATCAAGGAAGGCTCTTGTTTGATGGTTCATCAACATGTTAAGTAAGGGTATTTTTGAAGAGTATGAAGAGCACAAGGCATGCACTCGATACATAATCTAATTTTAACCTCCAATTAACACCATATTTCAAATGTGATGCAGAGTAAATGAACAAGCTCAAATTGTATGTATCTCCATGTGTATCTGTCATGTATTTTTCTACTTCTCTAAGTAAAATTCTAATAAAAATATTTTTTAAAAAACTAGACATTGGACAGCCAGGTTGGTTCTATTGTACTAATAAAAGTCATTGAGTGATCAACCCATGCGTATTTGCATCTGCTAGAGTGGCTACGCAGCACGTTGGTCTTCAAGGCCTTGGGTTTGAAATGCTACCCTTTTGAGTTTGGATCATCTTTGCTACATGGTGGCTTTATGTCCATCAGCAAACACATTAGCCATTTCGATAATCAGGTTTTGGTTTTTTAATGGGACTATTGGCAGCTATTCTGAAAGGCGGTTAAGCTAACAGAGAAGTGAGCTAATGTGCTTACTATATAACAACAAATTCATATTATCTGTACAGTTCTGCATGCATAAAGATATCTTGGCCAAGATGGTTCTTAGAGATCACAATTTTAAGCACATAGCCTAGGCATATGGAGGCTGAAATATCTAGGTTTTTATAAGCACACTCAGAAGTGTAAAGGAATAGATATAATGAAGGAATCTCCAGTGACACGTTGCTCAGCATGTACCTCTGTTGTTGTGATGACTCCATTTCTTTGCTCACCACTCCATACAGTACACCAAGAGAAGGTGTTAACAGAATGATAACTCAGACACAGACGCTGATGCCACAGAGGTTCATCCCACCTCCTGCTGGGATCAAGGACCAGAATAGAAGTTGGAATGGCAGTTTCATATGCCCACCTGGGGCTGACCCCATGTGCTCAGAGTTTGGACTTGAAAATGGACTTGATTTGATAGTTCCTTGCCCTACATTTGCTAGCTGTTGCAACTTTGAGCTTGTATGTTCCCCAAGATGCTCCTGTGTTCTTAGCTAGGGCTTTTAGAGTGTAGGTAGATAATGAGCACCGTGTGTCCACCAGGGGACCCGGTTGCCCCTTATCTCTACTTCCTGGTCACCATGACATGGCAGCATTTCTCTGCTAGACTATTTTGCCATTCCCTTCCTGCCTCAGAGTCAGCTGACTATGTACTGAAAATGTGGAAGTACATAAACTTCTCTTCCTTTAGGTTGTACATGCCAGGTGTTTGATCGCAGCTGCAAGAAAATGACTAAGACATCAGCTCTGTTAACCTAAGACAGTTATTTAATCCCTCTCAGATCTTGTTTCTTTGTCTATTAAAGAAAATAATAAGAATAATAGGAAGACATGTGTTGGTCTGTTTTCTGATACTGGAACAAATGCCTGAGATAATTAGCTAATAAGAAGGACATATTTATAATGGCTCAGGGTTTGGAAGTTTGAAGACCTAACTGGTTGGGGCTGTTGCCTTGGAGCTCATGGTGGGGTAGCACACATCATGGTAGCAGTGTGTGAAAGAAACATTTGCCACATAATTG
This sequence comes from Octodon degus, assembly GCF_000260255.1. Taxonomy (NCBI): domain Eukaryota; kingdom Metazoa; phylum Chordata; class Mammalia; order Rodentia; family Octodontidae; genus Octodon; species Octodon degus. Next base: position 7,484,534 of record NW_004524661.1, on the reverse strand, counting down.
GGATGTAAAGAAGCTAAGAGCCCATATCCCCTTTCAGGGCGCAGCCCCAGTTACCAGAGGCCTCCCAGTAGCCCTCACCTCTTAACAATTTCACAACATCCAAATAGGCCAGGCAGTAGATAAAGACTTTACCACGTGGGCCTTGGGAGACACTTGTCTAATGTATAGAACCACACAGTGCACAAAAGGCAAGGATGTGCTCTGTATTATTACAGCCAAAAAGAAGGTATGCATCAGTTATTTTTTAAGAAAAGATGTTTTCCAATTATTAGTAATTCTGACAGAACTCATAAGGGTGGTAAGCAAGCAGGGATAGGAATGATTATCGTTAGAGTCCAGCTTTTCATTACAGAAACGGTGGATTCTCACTGTGCACCATTCTGAGAACAGTGGGGTTAATATTAATAAGGACAATGACCCCTCTGTAGCCCCAAATAAAAGAAAACTTCATCCGTTTTGTGATGCTCTTTCCAAGGAGCCTACCACTGCCTCCTGTAAGTGCTCAGTACTGGCTTGGTGTTGAGGGCCTCACCTTGGCGACAGAGTCTTGCATTACTGTAAGATCTCTAAGCATCACACAGTGAGATGCCCATATTCTGTCATAATTGATGTCATCTTAAAGGTGGTGGTGTGATGAATATATGTAAATATCTCATGAATGTGACCAGACTTTCCACTCTGAACTGTGGCTTTAGAAGTCAGTGCATACCAACTGAATCACAGAAACTCATAATTTAGCAATTAAAAGAAAAAAAAAAAAAGAAAGTGTCCTGTAAATTTTGCAATTGGGTCAAGGAACACGATGATCTGTACAATAAAATTTGAAATAATTCTCCAGCTTCCTTACACTTGCTGGATATTCTGTCAGCTGAAGATATTAAATTGGAAGGAAGGATACGACACAACTTTGGAAACTGAAGACACATTTGAGATATGGCTCCTGCTATCCCCATTGAGTGCTCCATGACAACTTGTTAACCACAAAGAAAAGAGATAGTAAAAAGGTCACAAAAGAAACAAAATTCTTTCCTCATCATTTGTTTATTTTGGAGGGAGTCATATTGCTATACAACTCTAGGCAAAATTCTAGATTTTTCTTTCTTAATTTGGAGTATGACAACCATGTCCTCTCTCTCTCCCTAAGGCTGGACCTTCATCAACTCTCATGTAGACTGCTGAAAGAGTTCCAGTGTCCCTCTCAACTTGCACATACTGCCAAGATTGTTCTCCCTCACATGTGTCTTTAATCATATTCCTCCTTGAAAAGAATTCTGAAATAACTCTTCCCCACTTAGGTAATATGGCGATGAAAGTGAGAGCTTAGGCAGTGGTTGCAGCTATGGGACACGGGTTAATACTTGTTGCAAGTGGGAAAAATCAAGCTTCAGAAAACTCCAGTTGATCAAATAAGTAGAAATCTCTGGCTATCTCAACTGAAGGATGCATCAGGACATTTAGATGCAGGAAATCATATTAGGGAGGTCTGATTGCTTTTCATATCTTGGTCTAACCTTGTTTCATAGATTGAGTCCATTTTCAGAAAGGTTTCTCTTATATAGAAGTTCTTATGCAAATGAAATATCAAAGTCTATTTTCCAATGATAATTGCAAATGGTCCTTAGCTTTCGTCTTACTGGGTAGCTTTGGTCACATGTCCATTCCAGAACCAATAACTATGATCAAAGAAATGCAATTTAATAATAGGCTCCTACCTAACATCATGCTCCCTTCCTGGACTACCCCCAGAGGTGTAACAACTAAAAGAACTGGATGAGTGGATCTGTTCAGGATGATTAGACATCATTGCCCAAAGTGGGGTAAGTGGTTGTGAAGGACTACTAGCAACAAATGTGTACCATGCATTTTTACTATTAACTTGACCTCTGTGTATAATTATTAACATGGCTTTTAAAATGCTGTTGTTAGGAATGGGCATATTTAGATGAATATGTAAACGTAAGAGAGCACCAAAATATGTCATTTGCTATATGCAATTTCTATAAGGGGAATTTTTTAAAAGCCCTCTAATATTTTAGAAGTTTTCAAAATTGCCTAAGTAAAAATGAGAAGAGCAGAAGAACTGGCCAGGGACATAGCTCAGCAGCATAAGTGCATGCCTGGCAAGTGCAAGGTCCCAAATTTAATCCCCAGTATGACACACACACACATGAAAAAGAACTCATAAAAAAATTAGGGGAAAAAGCATAGCTTTAAACGTGTGGTATTTTGGGTAATAAATTTAATGAGAAGAAATGGCACATACAAAAAGTAAGACAACTTATTCTACTAGTTAAAAATGTAATTCAAGAAAGTATTTTGATATTTAATACTTATTATCTAAAGCTTTCCCTTGTTTTAAAACAATGAAATACAGATAGATTTTTTTTATTTTTTGATAATTTTATTGAGAAACATATCAATGAGACATTTTCACACCAATTACTGGTACATTTTCGATAATTAATACATCGCATATTGTTGTCTTAGTGGTTATTCATGGTACGAGATGCAGCCGTGATATCCTGTCTCAAACACTTTTATAACAATCCTCTCTATTCAGTGAATTAGGAGAATGGAGCTGTATATCTATCCTATTTTGAGTATACAGATAGCTTACTTGTTCCTTACTATTTCTGTTCAATATGAAAAATACTTCCCATACCAATGATGAAGTATTTACAAGTGGAAAAAAAATGGAAAAGAAAAAGATATCTTTTGGGCATATTTCTGGTGGGAGATGATTCTTTAATACAAACAGGAATGCCAGTAGATTCCTCACTGTCGATTGGTGAGTTGAGCTGCTTGTATTTTGAATGTGATGATTAGTTTATGGCTATCATATTGCCCACATTCTTTTTTCCTTAGTTGTTAATATATGTAAAATAAATTGCATCTCGATAGTGATGCAGATAATTACACAGCAGATTATTATTTTTTAAAGCTCCCCTCCCAGGGAAGTTGTCATCGTGTGTTATTTTCTGTCAGCTTTGCTGTCTTCTCCCTTGTAGGAGGCAATCTTGCCGGTACAACCTACATGAAGTGGATTGTGCAAGGTTAGATATGAAAGGATCCAATATCCAGCTGACTCTGTTTGAAGTATCGTCACTCTACTGTACCAGGAGATGTTTTAAATCAAAGGAACAAAGAGTACCATAGAGGGGATACTCTTGAATACTTCTTCACTTTCTTTCTTTCTTTCTTTCTTTCTTTCTTTCTTTCTTTCTTTCTTTCTTTCTTTCTTTCTTTCTTTCTTCCCTAGAGGTTTGAATTCTTGAGATTCTGTTTGGAAGCCAGCTTTTCCCAACAAAATTTTAGTTTCTTGACAGTCATTGAATGTCCCTTTTTACCTTTTGTAGATACCAGGGGGTGCGGGAGGGGGAGGCGAAAGAGTTGAGGGATCCAAGGAATACGCTATAGTCTACTCTGGCTGTGGCAGCCAGAAGGCCAGGCAGTGGGCATAGGTAGGAGAAAAGAGAGGATATTTACCTGGAGTCAGTAATTAACTTTAAAAAAAAAAAAAAGGAACAAAAAAATATATAGGGTAAGTTTGTCTATCAGTCTTGTTGTTTGGATTGGACTATGGGATTTTCAAAAAGATGATTGGATCATGGGGTTCTGCCAATCCACTAGTGATCACAGCGGAGGATATAGTTAGGAGGTGGGGCCCAGTTTGTGATGAGCCACAGCAAACTTGATTTTGAAGCCACACCTCCTGAGGCCACACCCCCAGTCCACTCTCCTCAGCTGCCTTGAAGTGAAATGCTTGGATCCCCCATCGCCTCTGTCCTGACGTCTCTGCATGGAACCAAGGGACTATGGATGGAATCCTGGAGCCAACATTAAATCCCTTCCCCTTTCAGTTGTGGGTCTTGGATATGTTTCCCAGCAGTGAGAGAACTGCCCCAACCAATGGACACACAGCAAATCGAGAACAGAAGTTGGCAGACTTCATCCCATGGGGAAAAACCTGGCCTGTCACTTGTGCTTATAACAATTAAGTTTATATATTTTCTTTTTTTTTCAGAACCAGGGATTGAACTCAGGCCCTTGCGCTTGCAAGGGAAGTGCTTATTCTACTGAGCCATCTCCCTAGCCCCTTGAAATATTTTTTTTTTTTAAATCAGTTTTGACACATGACAATTGTAAGGAATTCAGATTTCTGTGTTCAGAAGCAAGGTTGATTAGGCACCATCACACTCATGGATGCCTTCTCTAGGACTATTTACTTGCTACGGGATTAGAGTTGTTGTGTCCTATGAACTTTGACATGTTACATATTCGCTACCCTTTATATGAAAAGTTTCTCAGACTTTCATCTAGGAGAAAGAGAAGTATGAAGGCCAATAGATAAAGCTAAATAAAGATCTGTGTGTACTCCATGTTGTTTTTATCCTTTTAAAGATATTTGGTTGAAGTGACTTTGTTTACAAATAAATTCTCATTGCTTAAAGGCTAATTTTAAAATCCCAGTCACTTCTTTTATTGTTTCCCCAAGAATTAGAAAACCTTAAAGAGACTATGTCTATGTTAGGGTGAAAAATACCTTATTTTATCTAGCTGAATCTTCTGCTTTATCATTAAGAACATGAGATAGTCTTCAAACGGATCACTTGTGCATTATGTTATTTTCAGTGTAGATGGTAGTACTGAGATACTTTCATTCTGTGTTAAAGTAAGTCTAGTTGAACTCTGGGTACCTTGAGTAGTCTTATGGACACAAGAATGACATAGAAATGACTTATGAAAGACATGGACGTATGAGATGTATCTGAGCTGGTGAAGTAGAGGTTGTGCACAGATGTGTGGCTATCAGGTTCTTAAGTGAGTCCATTTTAGGATTTAATGAAGAAATCTTCTTTAGATTTGAAGTGGAAAGCGACAGATGTCATGATCATTAGCAATTTATAATATGACCAGTACAAGAGCTAATATTTATTGGACTGAAAACATTAGCCTACAGTTTAAAAACTGATGTAGGTTAATCATTCCTATTGGAGGTGAAGAGAAACATCAGCAAATAAACCTAGTGTGTTTCTTTTTTGAGCACATATATTTTCACTGATTATGAGTAAGAGCTGTTTTACTCAGCTTGATATTTTCAGAGTTGATATCTATATAAGGACCTTTTCTTTTTCCTAGATTTATTTTTGCAAAATTATTTAATTTCAGTACATGAGCACATGTGAAAATTGCTTATTTTAGTCAATCATTTCCAATTCTTATGAAAGACTTGCTAATTGCTTGTCAATTAAATCTCCTGGTCTCCTGATTTGTACTCTAATAAGAGGGACATGAACAAGTGACTTGAAATTAGGAACCTAAAGGAAAATGTAAATGGATTTCTTTCTTCTACTTGGAAATTTGATAATGGTTCATAATGCCTAATTTACAAATGAAAGAACAATGAAGATTCTCAATAATGTAAAATTAGAAATAATTGTTGATACACTCATTTTCATTTATTACTCACTAATTCACTAATAAATGAAAAACTTGCAAAATGCATCTTAGCAGTTTACATTTCAATTTTGGGTAAACTCAGAAGCCCTTGAACAGTGAGAGAATTTGAGTCCCAGGAATACTAAAGAAAACAGATGCACCTTGAGACCGTAATGTTAAAGTGAAACAGCAGATCCACAAGCATAAGAATCACTTGGAAGACAAGCCTAAAACATGAATGAAGGGGAAAACAAAAGCTAACTAAAAGGAGAGAGGCAAATAAGTCTTTCTCAAATGAGAAAAGGATCAAAAGAGTAGGGAGGGATGGGAGGAAAGAGGATGAAAACAGAGTTTAGATGTGTTGGTACATGCACCAACTCCCTACCAAGCATATGCACACTACATACCACAAACGTGGACTAATGAAAACCACACTGAGGAAATATTGCACAGAGCATGATATAATTAAATAATTGCAGATAGTTATTAAAAATTATCTCAATAATAAATATCAAATTATTATGTCAATAATGAGCATTTTAACCTTGCCGTCAATATTCATGACCTCTAAAATATATGAATATTTGTGTGTGGCTTTAAAAACTATCAATTTTGACTCTTACAGTAAAATATCCAAAACATTAGTAATAAAAAGGAACATTAAATTTTAATCACAACATTGAGAACACATGGGTACTACCAGACATAAGGGAAGGAATATATGGCTAGAAGAGCTCTATTTATGCTGCAAAATAAAATGTATGTGAAATGAATGCTGACAATTTAATGATGATAGTATAAAAATCAAGGCATTCCGTGAGACTCTCAAAGAGCAGCACAATATAAAATTGGACCACACAGGTATATAATTCACTTTAAACAAAATAAAGAAAAATCAAAGCTTATTGTGTCCAAATCACCAGTTAACACTCTGTTGTCCAGGGCCCAAGTCTGATCTTCCTACTATTTGTATAAATGAAATTTAATTAGCACACAGTCAGATCCCTTCTTTAATACATGATGTACAGCTGGTTGTGTATTGTGACAGAGTTGACTGCTTATAACGAGCTCTCTGGGCCTATAAAGCTTAAAATTAGGATATCAAAGGATATTCATCCTTTGAAGAAAAACAATTTCTGATGTCTTGTTTGAAATATCAGCTAGGTTTCTTTATTTTCTGCTTGGATTAGATGATACAGGTTTGACTTTCTGCCTTTCTATGCATCTTCAATTTTTTTTAATTTCATACCTTTGATTTTTTTTCTGACTCTCAATTACCTGGCAATAATTATCACTGTTGTGGGACCTATCAAAGTATCATTGAAATTAGCAAGGACAAGAAATCTAGTTCAAATATGAGCAAAGGCTAAAACAAGGCAATTTATAAAAGATGAAATCATGATGCTATCAAATTCATAGAGAAATTCTGTTCATCATTACAAATCAGAAATAAAAGCAGAACAAAAAATATTATATCTATCAAATAAACACTAGAAAGCTTGACATTACCAAGTATTGGAGAGTATTTTAGAAAGCAGGAACCCTCTTCTGCTGTCTCATAGACATTTGAACAACTTCTTGATGAACTAAGCTGGCAGCAGTAGTCAATTTAATCCTTTCTAGCTTTTATACCTCAAATATGAACTCGTAAGGCTTAACCAGGAAAAAAAGTGAATAAATAAATCATGTCTTCCATAAACCAATGTCAAGGACATCTTCGGTCCAGAAAGGGAGTGAGACATGTAAGATCATGAACCAAAACAAAAAATTCCCACAAAATAGCAACAGAAAATGCATTAGAAGGGCCACATAATTGGTCTCTAGTCTTGGAAATCACATGGTTTTTTTGTTTTGTTTTTGTTTTGTTTTCTTATTATCAAAATTGTATTAAGAGTATCTGTCTTCCTCAGTATTCTTAGTAACTTGAGTTTCAACCTAAAGGTAGTCATTAATGGCCAGAATTAATCATCTCCTGTGATGTATTTTGCTCTATTATAATAAAAATATCTTTAACCCTCCCCACCTAACTCTTCCCACCAAATTGAGTTACACTTTCAATGAAAATTCTTCAAAGATAGAGAGAAAATCCAGACGCATGGTGTAGTCTTCTTTCTACTTATTCACCGGAAGTTATCCCATCTTTCCTATAGTTGTTCTGAATTTTTTTTAATAAATTGCCTTCCAAAAGAAAAATAAAGTCTCTGACACATTTGGACAGTCATGACAGCAATGTGGTCTCTCTCCTTTATGTTTATTCACAATAAACTTCCTAGCTCTTCCCATGAATGAGAGAATGCATGCATTCGTGTTGTATTCACAGAGTACCCTGCATGTTGATACATACATGTGATCATTTGAATAAACATAGTGTCTTACATGGAGGAGTGCTTTAGTCTCAGGCAAAGATTCAGTAGCACGTACATTCCAGTTTCAAGGGCAATTTGCATCTGGTTATCTTTTTGCTTCCTAATGATGTCTTCATGAGTTGGTTTCTGAAACGACCTTCTGCCTTGCAGGATGGTGAATGTGGCTTTTCCCACTGAAGGTGCCTCAGAGCCCTCCCAAGTTATGATGGTTGCAAATATTTCCAGAAATCAGTATTACTGGTTCAACCCTGTTGAAACCAAGAATTGATGTCGATACACAGCAAACCATGGTAGTAAATAGAACTATGAATAGTCAAGGAATTACCTCCCTAAATCCCAAGAAGCACTTCAGAGTTTTCAGAGTGAATTTGTGTTTGGACCCACTTTGGAAAATCCAGAAGATTCAATGGCTTTGCTTTTGGTACTTATAAAAGCAGTTTTACTAATTTATTAGTGCACGTGTGAATACACGATGCTTAAATTCCTTGTGAAGGGACTGGAACATGTATAGGATACATCTTGGTTCCTTTTTCATTCCCTTTCCTCTTCACTTCTCTCCATCTGCACCTATCTCTTGATCCTTTTGCAAAGTTATTTAGTTTTGGCACCAGCAGTCAAACTTAGGGCCTTGTGCTTGCCAGGCAGGCGCTGTGCAACTGAGATACATCTCCAGCCTGTTGATCAAACTACCACAGATGTTTACATTTTCTTTGCATTATACTTAAGATTCATAATAAAGGGCTGAGAGTGCCCTTGTGAAGTAACAATTCATAGAAAGTAGAAGCAGTTATGTAAATGAAGCAGAAACAAAGCGGTTGTCATGTGCGGCTAACAATTTGAGAAACATTACAACTTAACATTTTATTCCATTTCCTTGTGATTCTACTTTAACTCTCCTCCATGAGATGTCACACCCCAAAACCTAGCCCAAATGTGACTTGTCTACATTTCTAAGTGGTTCCACAGGAGCATTTTCTACTTTCCTGCGTCTCACAAACTTAAACATAGCCAACAAGGTTATCATTTCATAGCTGTTGAAATGGTGCCATTCATCTGCTGTGATGTAATTTTACATAGTCAGTCCCAACTGACTATGATATTCTGTCAAATGTCACAAGCTTTCAAGTTCAGCACCTACACATTTATTGCATTGAAGCTAGAGATTACCTGAAAATCGTCTGTCAGTTGCTTCTTTTCCTTGGATATAAGGAAGATATAGAGGGCAAGAGATGAACCTGCCTTCGTGCATATGTTTAAAAAAGTTTTGCAAGCACTACCAATGTTTCAAAATAATGGCTACAACTTACTTATGTCAGTAGCTCTGGGCCTGGCAGAATTCCACTTGTAGTCTTACATATTGGGGGAAAGGAATACAAGAATGAATGAAATTAATGGAAATGACTGGTGTCAGTTTGATATTGTTTAGAAATCACTGAAATTAAAGCCTGCTACTAGGCACCATATAAGTGAATATCAAAGGAGGAGAAGGAGGGAGGAGAGAATAAAGGAGAAGAGGGGAGAAAAGAAAAAGGAATAAGAGGAGTTGTTCTTGTGTCTATATCATAGAGCATAGAAAAGAAAACAACTGATAAAAAAAGATCCTGCCAGAGCTGCGGGGAGAAAGGACCCCTTCTCTAGTGCAGAATGGTTGAAGCATTGTGGAAATCAGTGTGGAGACTCCTCAAAAAGTGAGGACTAGAGGTCCCATTTGACTCAGGTCTTCTTCTTCTGGGTATCTTCCTCGATGAATTAAAAGCATTATACCACAGCAAGGTATGTTCACCCATGTTTATAGTGGCAGAATTTGTGATAGATAAATCTTGGAGTCACCTCAAATGACTGTCAACAAATGAATAGATAAAAAAGATGTGGGTTTTCATACAATGGAGCATTACTTAGCTATAAAGGATACATCTGAAACATTGATAGCTACATGGGATGGACCTTGAGACCATAATTATGAGTAAAATATATTGGTCGCCTGTGTAAATAGGATATTATGTCTCTGATGGAAGAAATTGAAAATACAAAATGAAACCATTGTGAAAGACATTGTGAGATAGGAAGAACCTGTTCAAAAGGAAAAAGGAAACTATGGAGGGAGTGGGGAAAAGAAGGAAAGAAGCTAAAACGGAACTTTCTTAATGGGGAGGGGCTAGGGGTGAAGGGAGGGGCTTGGGATGGGGAAAAGAGGAATCAGTGTGTATCCCAGGTAGTGCTGCTTGGGTGTTGCGTAATGTCGATATGGACTCAGGAGTGGAACTCTACCGTCCGACAACGCAGAATGCTTGGGAAGGACATCACATACAAGGTGGGACGAGGATTTCGTTCTGGAAGGGTGAATGAAGCAAATAAAAATTTCGGTCTTACAATTCCTTTGGGCACAGAAAGAATGTACATCTGAGTTATAGCTAGCTATTTTTCCCCATTAGAAATTAATAGTGAGAAACCAAACATAATGATTTATTAATATACTAAAATAATAAGCCTTGGTATATTGTTATAAATGATATATCTGTATGGATAAATATCTAAGTTTTCTAAAATGAAAAAAACAAATTGTGGAGAGTACCATTTCTTGACAATGCTGTCACTCTCCTCAGTATCTGATTCCAGGGTAAGTGGACACTCTGAGTGTCCTACCTGGCTCCGTTTTTCCACCTGTAGTAATATCACTTGTTAGACATATATTCTCTGGAAAACTCCATTGTACATTCGTGGAAAAAAGAAAGTGAAAAGATTGATCATATTTCATTAACATTATTAAAATGGTTTTAATCTCACAGATCAAAATGTCTCAGGGATTTGCAAAGATCCTTTGGACCTAAGAACGCCTTGTGAATCATTACTGTAGATTAGAAGTGAATTTTCTTGTTAGGTGAATTGTACAAGAGAATACTTCTTAACAGGAACCCCTGTCACCTGCTGAAGGGTAACATGGCTTGCTATACTAGAATCCAGTGGAGGTTTTGTTTCCCTGGCCCCAGGTAGTTGCTCTCAGATCCTATTCTCCATTCACAAATGAAATTATCCTTATTTTAAAGAAATATCTGTTTGTTCTACTTGGGTACTTTATTCTATCATTTCAATAGTTTTATATTTTTTCCACTGTAAAATGTTGGGGGAGTGATTTAGTTTAATAATGAAGAATAACAGACTGTTAACTATTTCAGTAAAGGAAAGGACGGAAATGTTTTAGGCTTAGCTAAGTACGTGGTCTCTGTTCTGAACAACACAATGTTCTGTAAAGGCAGGCAATCAGCCACAGACAATGCATACAAGAGTGAATGAGGCTATCTTCCCGCAAGACTTCATTTATGAAGACTGAAATTGAAATGTCATGAGATTTAAAGCTGTAAACTTTTCGTTATCTTTAATTTATATGAAAATAGACGGGGGGAGGGGGATTGGCTCCCGGTGTCAACCTGTCTCAAGGTCAGTGGTGCAAGCTTTGCAATCAGATCAGGAGACCAACACTGATTCAGTAATTTATTAGCAGAGGGATCATGTGCAGACACCCCCTCTAAGCCTCACTCTTCCCATCACTACTGATATGACTTCCTGAGGGTGCTTTGGGTTTACTATGCACAAGTGATTAAGCTTCCAATATGTCACGTGATTCATTGACCACTTTCTGGCCAAAATAGCTATTGCTGATAACTGTTTTTATCAACTAAACATTTTAGGTTAAAGACTTGGAGATAAATCTCATAATCAGCTTAATTTTTAATCTTGTAATGAGAAAAAACCCAGCGCTGATTATAGGAAAAAAGGCCAGAGCTAGCTGTGTATGTATTTTCTCCCTGGGGCTCATCCACTTTACCTTTAAAATGAAGTTGGTGGAAGGCCAGATCCACTCTGGAAGTCCAGCGAATCTGAACACAGACACAATAGCTGGCTTGCTTAGGTCCCTAGTCTCCTATCAAGACAAGAGAGTGAAACAGTATGGCCAGTCCCCCAAGGCAATATCGGAATTTTAAACTAACCCCCAAAGGAAGAAAGTTCAACCCTTTAGGTCATTTTAATTAACCAACAAATATAAGGCCCTATGAAACTATGGAAAATTATTGACTCGTTGGGGTTTTGGTTGCTTACTCATGCTGGTTGCAAAATTTTTAATTTTCTAATTTAACTTTTATGTTTAAGCAAAAAGAATATACTCTTTATTTTATCTCTTTGTACCATAATTCAGATTGAGTTGAAGTTGGGTTCAAAAGCAAAGAATTTATAGTTTAGTTATTTAAATATTCACATAAAAATAGATACATCAGGCAAACTGAACTAAGAATTTATGGTATGGATACACATGAATGGTTCCCAGGGCTCAAAAGCCTAGTGGCTGCAGGCTTCTGCTTTGTTCCTAAGAGAACGGATTCTGCAGTGTACGCTTAGCAAGAGCCAGTTGCACTTGTTTAAACACTGGTAGGCAGATTCTTTTGAACCAGGCTGTCTCGTAGAACACTCACTCAGCCTTCACTGAGCACTTACAGAATGCAGAGTTGTCCTTTATGCACCTGAGATGTGAGTTTAGGCATAGCAAGAAGACTGCACTCTCGTGCAGTGGGAGAAGAGAAAAATGGGAAATATAGGAGATGATTTCACAGAGTAATAAGTGCTGGGAATAAAAAGCTTTGGGAGCTACTATGGATGGGTTAGTCAGTATAGACCATTCTCAGACAGGAACTTTTGAATCAGAATTTTCAGAATATGGAGGAGGAAGGGGAGACCCTGTGAAGTCAGTGGTGATGGTGATGACTGCGGAACCAAACAGGTGGAAGTGACATTCAGGGTAGACTTAGCCCCGTATATGTTACTTTTGTGTGTAGTACTAGGATTTAGGGGACATGCAGGGCTTTTGCACTGAGTTTCATCCCTAGCTTCTTTTTTTTAATTTTGAAACAGGGTCTCACCAAGTTACCCAAATTGGGCTCAAAATTGTAACCCTCCTGCTTCAGGATCCCGTAGTGCTGAGGTTATAGGTCACCATACCCAGTTTAAGGGCACTACATCCACCAATTCATTTCAGACTCAAAATCTCTCCATGAAGTAGGTAGTATTAATCAGTTTTACAGGACAGAAATCAGAAAACCATAGAAGCTTTTATTTAAAATGATACTATCCTTCTGAAGAAAGAACATTCCAGGAGGAAGGCCCGGCACATATAAGGTCTACTTTTTTCTTCGGTCTTGCTTTAGCTATGGCAAGGCTATTTTCAGCTAGAGATCATTGGTGAAGTTAGTGCTAGCTGAAAGAACAGTTTTTTTAAGCTGTCATTGTGACCAGAATGTCCTATGTCACTCAGCCTGTGTCAACCTGCTCAATTCAGTGTGTTTGAAAAAAAGGAGAAAAGAGACTTATTTACGAAGCATATTAAAAATGATATATTAGTACAAATTGTTATAGTCAATTATCATCATAAAAACTGGATTGGCCATTTTTTTCCAACTCATTTGACCATTTGCATTCATCTTTAGCTACTGATTATTTGAAGTAAATCATGTATTATGTTTGCTTATTTTACTATGTTACTGCTTTGTTCTAAAACAAATTTCTACTTTCAGTGCATAAAATGGGGACCATTTTTCTGGCTTTAAATTGTATCCTACATAACTGAACCACAGATGTACTACCTGCCAAATCAACAAAAAAGCAACGGTGTTCTAGTATCCTGGTTTGCAAGGGAGATAGGTGCTGTCAGAACAATTGCATGACATCCTTTGGAAACGTCTTAAGTGTTGTTGGAAACTGTGGCCTCCTGTGGCCAACAACGCACACTGACTTAATAAGGATGCAAACACAAGGGCCCGCCAAATAGCTCATGAATTAGAGTGCCTGTTTACACAGACATAGCAGCCAGAGTTCGATCCCTTGTGTGTTGTACTAGCCCCGCCCCAGGGGTACCCTGAGAGAGCAATTGAGACAGGGCATGGTGGTGCATGCCTGTAATCCCAGTGCTTGGGAGGTTACACACAGATGGATCACTACAAGTCTGATCTATGTAGTGAGACTCTGTAGACCTTGTACTAAAATACAAAAAAAAAAAAAAAAAAAAGAATCACGGTAGCATTCATTGGAGAAGAGAGAAATGAAATCACTCAAGGAACTACTTTGAAAATAGTGGTCAATGATGAAAATGACACATTTCAATTTTTTCTCCTTTTTAATAATCAATTTATTGAATGTAGAAATTGTTCCACTGAAAAATCAGTTGTGGCTGTTAAACGTAAATTAAGTCTGAATTTTAAACAATCTATATTTGTATATCTCTACCTATATGAACATGTATAGCACATATTCAACTTACTATTCATGGAATAAAACTTTGCACAAGACATTTTTTTAAAAAATATGAGTCACAGAGGCTTCAAGACAATCTGTAATGTAGCTTGGGTGAGACACATACATAAATAATTATAATGCAATAGTAATAATTATCACATTAGTGATACTAACATTTATGGATACTTACTGTGTGCTAAATGCCATGTGAGGTATTTTATTTGCACTATTTCTAATCCTTATACGATACCATTGAGGTGGTTGTTATTACTGCCGAACAAGTAGAAATTCAGAGAGGCTAAGTAGCTTGCCCACAGAGCTAATAAGTGGCAAAATCGAGATCTGATCAGATTTGTCAACACAAAAGAAATGCTTGTTATGTTGGGATGACATTTCCCTGAGTGTTCAAAAAGATTTTATTAAAAATGATGAACAAAAAGTTTATAAGGTCAAAGCAGTTTGGGAACATTGAGTTAAACTGAGTTACGCAGGTTTATTAACTGAATGGTTTTAGAATGTTTCATATGATAATATGCAAAGTAAGATTTCAAGATGGTATTATATAAATGGTGTCCAAGTATGTTGAATAGCTGAATAGTTGAATAGCTGAATACCACGCTTACCCTCTACACACACACACACACACACACACACACAAACACACACACCTACCTCTACATTATAAGGCTAAATATACTTTGATCTGCCTACTCTATCAAATTTTTTATTTATAAAAGGAGAGAAAGGGTATAATATTGTAGAGATATAATAAAGAAGATCTGATTCAGAAAAGTAAGGGTGGGCCAGGGAGATGGGTCAGTGGAATAAGTGTTTCCCTGGCAAATTCAAGGGCCTAAGTTCAATCCCCAGTTCCAAAAAAAGAAAGAAAGAAAGAAAGAAAAGTAAGGGTAAAATGGGAATTTTGCACTCTACTCTGGAAAGATATAGAAATTTTAAAAGGTAATGGCTTCTTTAAGTAAGGCATTTAGTAAGCTGTAACAAAATACCTACTATAAAGAGTTGAAGATTGAAGAACTTATTTCAGTTCACCATTTCAGACGTTTCAATCCGGGTTAGCTTGTTCCATTGTTTGGGGCCTGCAAAGAAGCAGAACCCCACAGGTCGTGGCACAAACGCTTGATGGCTCAGAGCTGCTAACATCATGGAAGCCAGAAGCAGAGAGAAACAGAAAGACCCAGACAGAAAGAGGGTGAGGACCAGACGTAGTCCCCAGGGGCATGCCTCATGATGCTCACTTTTCAGGTAAACTCCAACTCCTTGCTTCAGAACTCACCAATGCCATCAAACTCAAATCTCATCAGTGGAAGATGCTGGTACCCTCGTGAGGCAGTCACTTTCCAAAAGGCCATCAGCACCCAAACTTTCAACATCATGAGCCTTTTGGGAGGACATTGCAGGCAGCAAAGACAGTGAACACAGTATGAAAATGATAGGAAATTCTAGTTTTTCTGAATAAAAAATGAGCATATTCAAATAGAGATAAGTTATAGGAACATAAAGTTCTCCAGTAAAGCATTGTTACAACAGAAGGCAAAGAAGCAGAAGCCACCAAGCTGAGAAGACGAAGAATCAAGGAGTAAAGCAGCAGGAGAGCTGGGTCACACCGCGGAACTGGCACACGGTGAGAATTTCAGTAAAACCATCCAGGGGCAGGACTATGTGGAGGAGAAAAACCTATCAGTTCTGTAACGAAGGAATTTTCATTGTACCAGAGAGTGGACTCTGCGTGCTGGGGACTAAAACTCTATTAGATGTGGTTAAGGAAAGTGAAGGTAGAGAATGTAGAATATTCTTTTTTTCTTTTCTTAAGTTGGCCAATAGCTCAATGATCTGTAGCAATGCCAGGGGCATGTTCACATAAGAAGGGAAATCTGAATAGACTTGAAGGAAGAAAGAAAGAATGTAGTCAAGTGATAAAAGAGAAAATGAAGCATAATTAAGGACCAATATTCCAGATGAGATTTTAGAGGTTAGAAGTCAAAGGTGTGGATAGGTCTTATTGGTTTTGAAGCTGATGGAATTCCACTGAGATCAGAGAGAAAATGAATAGGAAGAAAAGAACAAGGAAAACAAAGCATTCCTTTCTTGTGGTCACTTACATTATCCAATGAAATGGAAAAGAAAATAATTGATTCAATACAGGTATGCAGATTGTTAGTTCACAAGTTGAAGATTTTTATAAAAGTCAACTGAGAATATTATGTGGAGTCAGAAATGACTTAGGTCAAACCTTAGAAAGTTACTTATGACTTGACCATTTTACTCACATATATTCTTTAGGTTCACATGTAAAAATTTCATGTGATTTAACATAATCATATTAATACCTCATAAGTGGAGTTCAAATGAGGCCAAGCAACAAGAATTTCAAGTCCAAAATTATTTTGTAATTTTGTTTCACAGTAAAAGAGTGAAAAAGTATCACAAGTGAAAACTGGGAAAAGAGCTTAAGAACATGGATCAATGTATTAGGGGTTGACAATGCAGGGTGCGAATGAATATCTTCAAACAATTGATCAACTACAACTGAGCTATTTGGGTTTGGCTTGAGGGAGCATGCATGTGTGAAGACCAACGTGAAGAAAAGAGGAAATATTTAGAAATGAGTTTTTTAGGTTATTTTATTTTATTTTATTTTTTAACATAGATGGTAGTTACAGGGTCTCACTACATGGCTCAGACTCATAGTGATTCTCCTGTTTTCAGCATCCCCAACACTGGGATTACAGGCATGTTCCACTGCAGCCAGCTCAGCCTCCCTTGGGGACATGGTAGGTACTGGGAGATTGAGCCACTGTCCTTGCACTTCCCTAAGTTTACCTAAGCAGACTCTTTAGCCTGCTGAACTGTCTCACCAGCCCCCAAAATGAATTTTTAAATGAATTAATTGTAAGAATGATAAGACATCTCTGGGCAAGTAGCAGAATTGTCCATTGTGCTGACCCATCAGTGACTATGAAAAATTGGATTTCCCTTTTCCATGGTGATCAGTACTCAAATCTGAACCCAAAAGAGGCAGACAGCAATGGTGAAGAGAGAAAAAGAGACAAGAGAATGAGGAGAATGAGGAAGATGACGGGAATGAGCAAAAGTTACTACACTAGGTATAAAGAGTAAGCAATTTTTGGAGAGAAGAAAGCCATTGTATCTTACATCAGACATTGGATCTCACTTCTGTTGCCATGAATAGGGAAGAAACATGATGAATGGGTGGGGCGTGAGTGTAGCGTGCAGTCTCCTGGAGTATCTGCCGTGCTGCCATCCCCACTAACCCTGTTCTTATGGAGCTGAATCCGGATTCAAATCTTTATGTTACCTCTCATAAGAACATTGAGAGACTGAGTGCTCCATGAATAATAGACTTTTAATTTGTAGAGGAAAGACTGCTAATGCATCTAAGCACTGCGCATGCCAAGCTTTCCGCATCTTGTGTATTTCTAGAAGCAAAAGAATGGGGAATCCCACAAGGGTGCTTCCAAAGATATTAATATCGCAGTTTGATTTCATTTAGAATGAGAAAACCAAAG
>NW_004524661.1:7456089-7466237 GCF_000260255.1 Octodon degus | reverse complement strand
GGGAATTTGGAGATGGATATCTTTGTAATTAGACATTATTTTTCCTGGCCCAAAATAGGGCAAAAAGACATGCTCAACTTTTAGATCTTCTAATGTGGAAATCATGGCATGATTCCACCTAGAGTTTTCCCTCTCTTTTATAAGAATAAAGTGAGAATACATATAGAAATTAGTTAAGAGAGTGATTATCATGTGATCAACACATCAGCTTTAGTGTGTTAGGGGCTTTTCATTTTTTCTCTCTTGCAAGAAAATGATGATTCCATGAAGAAAGGATTCAAACAAGGTCTGTCTGACCCAAAGCCTTTACATATAAACATGAAAGGCCTCCATCAAGTTTGGATGTTAAATAGCAAAATTAGTATACTTATGTGCTATTACTTTAATTCTCCTTTTATCAAAGGTAAAGGCATTAGCCAGGTTTATGGAGGAGCTGGTAAAATTCAATTTTTATCAAACATTTATTGAACACCTATATACTACCAGGGTTGTTTGTAGGTATTACAGAAAATGATAATCAACAAGACAAGCAAAAAGAAGTGGTACAATATATTCTTTTAAGTTTAAGAAACAGTAGGTAGAACAATGCCTTGTAGATGTGTTTAAGATGCAGATTTCAAATGAGGATATTACCTAGTATTATCTGAGATAGCGCATGTAACCACACAATCCTTATACATAGAAGAAATGAGAAGAAGAGAAAGAGTAATGTATTGCAAATCCACTTAATTCACTATTGCTCATTGAAAAAGGAGGAAGACCATGGGCCAAAGGATTCTGGCAGCTGCTAGGAGCTAGGCAACACAAAGACATTAATTCTCTCCTCAAATCTCCATAATAAAATGCTGCCATACCGATGCTATGAGTTTCACCAATTAAATAGAAAGGGGATCAAGAGACAGAGGAAGGGGCAAAGAGAATCAAAGAGAAAGCAGAAAGGAATTAAGATATGTTTTGCACATGATGCAGCTTCAGACAAGGAGTGCAAGCTTAGGTACTACAAATTGTCATTAATAACTTTTTAAAAAGAAAAATCAGCAACAAAAAATCCAAACTTTTGAGCTCCAGAACCATAGATTTAAGATGTTATTTTTAGTCTTTTTAAAAATTTTTAATTTTTTAGTAAGGGCCTACAGGGTCTCACTACACAGATCACACTCCTAGTGATCCTCCTGTGTTTAGCCTCCCAAAGAGCTGGGATTATAGGCGTGCACCACCATGCCCTGTCTCAATCGCCTTCTCAGTGCTCCTGGGGGCAGAGCTGGCAGGGCAGAGAGGACATGGAGGCTGCTGGGTCTGCCTAAGCAGGCGCTTTAATCCACTGAGCTATTTGACCGGCCCTTAAGTCATTATGTTTAAGATAGTTTCTTAAAGCAGCAATAGGCATCTAATACAATCATCTTCGCTAGGACACTATACATATCTAAAATCACTTTTTGTTTATGAGAAGCAATGAATGAAGTTGAGTCAGATAAAATAGAACAGAGTTTATTAAAAGGATACAGGAAAGCTGGGCATTGTGGTTCCTGTCTATAATCCCAGTATTCTGGGTGGCTAGAGCAGGAGGATCACAAATTCAAGCCTAGTCTAAGTCACATAACAAATTAGAGAGGCCCTATGTCAAAATAGTGAAAAGTAAGTAATATGTCACAAAACCCAAGGACAGCATTGCAGCCAATCCCTTAACTCAAGTCTAGGACCAAGAGCAGAGAGAATGTGTGGACTTCATATTTTCTTTCTGTTTTCTGAAGATCTCTCCAGACTAATTCCTTTAGTGTCTTCAGTGTAGAGACTTGAACATAAAGTGTCCATAAATCTCAAGCTTCTCTACTATGTCATGCAATGGTACAAATGCCTTTTTCTATAGCTTCCTCTCTCTCATCCTCATTTTTGGTGAAGAAATTCACATTGTCCTATTGGGTCAACCTTCCTTGCCTTAGTCCTGAAAGGTAGACCCTTAGACACATTATGCCTAAAATCAAATGTCCGTTCGGGAAAAAGATACTGTTACAAGCTGGACACACAGCCCAATATGTTGTGTTTATTTCACAACAGGCACAAAAATTTCAGGAAAATCCAACATCAGGTTTAGATTTAGCCCCTGGTATTCAACATCCATGGCAAGCAAAACATTGTGTGAGGCAATGTGAAAGACACAAAGGCAAGAACAAACATTTATGTGACATCTATTTTTATGCCAAGAGTGCTGCTAAAAGCTTGAATCACAAAGACACAGGAAACAGTATGCTTAAGGCTCGGAGTAGAGGAGATACGTTAGACTGCTAAGTGGGCATGCCTACTGCATGGAAAATCTATGCCCGTGGCTTGCCTGAGCAGAATATGAAGCATTGCACCCAGCTCAGTTTTCCAAGAGCAAATTCCCAGAGAAAGTGATTGGAATTTCAGGTGAACAATCATAGAGATTTCAGGAAGAAACACAACATTTAGATCTTATGTTCATGAAAATCACCAAGGAAGACTGGATTCAGCCCGCAGTGCAGAGGCATGGGGCTTGCAGGTAGATAGGTCCCCAGGTAGCGAAGGCTCCCAGTCTACAGCACTTGAGTCAGGCAGGCCTGGCAATAAATAACCATTACAAGCTGTGAACACATCAGTATGCGGTGGTGGCAAAAAAGCACACTTTGAGAATTTCTGAAGTAAACTTGGGGATCCAGGGTCAAATTCATATCCAGTTGGGAAGACTAGAAATGTTCGTAGGATAAACTGGCTTTTAAACAGTTTCGAAAATAGTCTGAAGTTCACGAGAATAAGCAAAACAGAACTTGAAATTAATTAAAATGCTCCTCTTTGGTTTCCAAGTGCACAAACATTATGCAAAGCAACTGAGCACCATGTGCGCAGCCCTGAATTGAAGCGGAGTTTGCTCCCCAAGGTGACCATGGTTTCCATGAAACTGACTCTGTAATGATTTCTATCATCTTTTTTTTGTTAAGAATTGTCTGGTTTCTTTAGAGGAGGCTGAACTTTGTCAGGCAAAATATGGAGAAGTATCTTGAATACCGAGTGGCAATGGGAAACCCCCAAGGAAAAGAATTTCCATCACAAAGTGTTCTCTGCTCTTAGAATCTTTGAAGTAGGCCACTGGCCTGCACATACCAAATTCCTCTTGCTTTGTTTCTTGTTTAAATTAATCATTTGAACATGTTGGGGCTTCAAGTGTTTACTGGGTGATTACAAACACTGAAGTGTTGAAGGAAGTCTCCGGAGACACCATCTTCAACCTCATCATCTTCTTAGATTTTATTTTGACATATCATCAATTGGAATTTTTAATTCAGATTATTCACAAATGCTGCAGCAATTTTACACAGTATATTATTGAAGCCCCAAATCCTTTGATAGGGGTAATTAAGCATGCCAAGTTTGTTTCTACAGCACTGAGTCTTTGGTTGTTCATCCATTGGTTGTGATATGGTGCTTAGTTTGCTGCTTTCTGTGCTTTAATTTTACTATACTGAAGTAATTTATTCACTTTTAATTCCTTCTAAGTTTTGGACTGAAGTTAGAGAGAAATGAACCCTATCACTTTCCGGCTGTGCAGGAGGATTCTTCAAAGACATTGTTTTTCTCAGACATTATTCCTTTTTTTTTTTCTTTTTCATGTTTTTCTTCCGAAGAGAAAGTTCTGTCTTCCAGGAATCACATATTGATTATATCACTCCTTTAAGATAATCCCATACTCCTTGTGTAGACAAAAACACCATTGATTTTTTAGAAACTAGTGGCATTTTCTTTTTTCTGTCACTGGAAGTCATGTTTGGGAAAAGGAGAATACAAACCAGTTCAGAGTAATCTATCTTTCTACATAAGTATTTCTGTGGCACTTATCACAGCGGTAACTGGGCACTCAAAAGCACTATTAGACTAAAACACATACACGGGAGGGGGAAGAAATCCTGGATGCGAAGAAAACAGAAACTTCAAAACATCAAGAGAAAAAGAAAAAAATATGCTTTGTTCCTAGGCAGCCAAGGGAGGTATAAAGAAATTCCTAAGAGCAATGAAATAAAATTATTTTCCCTCATCCATTTCTGTATTTAAAGACTATTTTGTATGTTTGATTTAAATGCAAAACAATGGCAAGACTTGCTGAGGTAAATCAAAGATAGAATAAGCTCTTATTGTCACATGCTGGGTGGAAGACAAAAAGAAAGATAAAATTGCATAAAATTAAATAAGATGCTAGTGGAGCCTAGGGGTATTTAGAGTTCCCTGGAAGAATAGCCCTACCGGATGCTCAAAAACAAACAAACAAACAAACAAAAAAAAAAACCAGAACTGATAGGGCTGGGGAGCTAGTTCAGGAGCTTAAGCACCTGTCTGGTAAGTGCAAGGTCCAGAGTTCCATCCCTGGTACCCAACCCCGACACACACATGCAAAAAAAATAGAACTATTACTCGTCCAGTTGAGGATCCATATATCATGCTAGCTGCAAAAGAGACCTAAGTAGGAAATAAGTTGTTTAATGATAAAACTTGGAGAACTAACCAGTAAAAGAGAAAAGGGCTGTGGTCATATATCAAATTTCAAAATGGTTTTGTAAATGAAGTATCTTTTATCCCTAACCATAAGATTATTTGTAAAATTACAGGTTATTTGCCAGATTTCAATTAACAAGGCAGAACAGTTTGTAGTATCAAAGGCTATTTATTCCACTATTTTAATATGTAAAAGAAAAAATATTAAATAATTGCCTGATTTTATACCAAAAATATAATTTGCTATAGAATTATGCATAAAAATTCATATTTGAAAATGAGCCAATTTTCTTTAGTGCATGTAATTTACAGATTTATATTACAATCCACACCAACATATTGAGAAAAAGCACACTAATGGAAAAGAAATAAATATCTAATTTACAGGAGAGTAACCGCCATAAAGTTTTATTTGTACCATGATGTAATTTCCGAGGAAAAATCCTTCCTGCTGCATTTCACGGTGGGTAAGCTGCCGATTCTTACGATTTCCCTCCTATTTTAACAAAAACGATTCAATTCTTTTTATGTGACCCGCTATACAGTCAGAAACGTTACAGAGAGAAATTATACTTCAAAGAGTAAGCCATCCTCACTTCAGATTTACGGAGAAGTTGGCAAATTAAAGCATTCTAATAAGGCCGGTAGTGATAGCTCAGGAACAAGATTTAAACTGAACTCCTGTGCCAACGAGTGCATTAACTTTATTCAAAAATAGTGTATGTAAAATGGCACACAACTGACATGAGCTGATTATGATAATGTCGCAGCGCAAATTTTTGAAAATCAGGTACTATAAAAATATACCATTAACTTTATGTTAATAAAATATTTTGCTTGATGCCTTTTAAATTATTCATTTGAAGTAGTCTAAAAATATAAAAGAACTCTTATTATCATTCAATTTACATGATTACTTTTAAGTTCACTTTTTTGGTTTAACATAAACAGAGTGTAAAATTCACATCAAGCTTTTGGTATTTAAAATGTGTAATTTTTATGCAAAAATTGAATGCTGTGTTACATTTTTAAGGTTGTCATTAGTATAAATATAATTTTGACTTCTGATTTGAAACAATTTAACCCTTAGGAGAAATTATCATGTTTCCCAGGTTGACTCATTATTGCTGCTTTGATTATAGATGAATTTCTTTGTAAAAACACTTTTTAAGGAATCTAAGCACCGACTTGCGGCCCCCAGGGTTTCTACAGATGTATTTAAAGAAATGATGAAAATTACCAGGAAAAGATAATCCCTTTCCCCCAAAGAGCTCAACTTTGATTGATTGATTGATTGATTGATTGATTGATTGATTGATTGATTTGGTGCAGGGTCTTGCTACACAGCTTGGATTCTGAGTGATCCTCCTGTTTTCAGTCTCCCCAGTGCTGGGATTACAGACGTGCACCACCACGCCTGGTCTCAGTGACTGGCATGGTCCTCTGAGGATTTCTGGTGTGCTGGAGTTTCAGGGCCTACATGGCATGCACTACCAGGAATTGAATCCGGGTTCTTCAGCTTGCTAGACAGGCGCTTTGACTGTTGAGCTATCTCCCCAGTCTCAGCTTTGATTTTAATGATTAAACAATCTTTATGCTCAGCATTGTGTGACTTTCTTCGTGGGTTTCCATAGGGTAGCACCTGGTAGCTTCCCATGGCTTGCAGTCAAATTGAAATTTCTACCATGAATTACAGCAATGATAGCACAGGGGTGAGTACATAGTTCAAGCATTTGGATTTCCATTCTCAGAGCATAAAAGGGTGATACCAGAAAATAGCATTGAGTAATCGCTGTAGATAGAAGGAGTCTTTCTTTGGGTATCAGAGATGTAATCTAGATTTTTTTTTTATATAATGTCTTGTTGTAGAGTTCAGGTTGACCTTCACTCTGGAGATGTACCTGTCTCAGCCTTCCAAGTGCTAGGATTATTGGCATGTGCCACCGTACCTAGCTGCAACTGAGATTTTTAAAGAAAAGAAGATGTAGCCAGTCCAACGGCAGCAGGGGAATTGAATGAAAAGACAGGTTCATTTCCTTCAGAGTATTAGCAACATGTTTAAGCCTAGCCTCAAATATTAAGAGTTTAGTATTTACAATAAAATATGCATACATATGTATTTCAGTCTGTAGGTAAATAGGAAACTCGTTCTATGAATAATTACTTCTAGTTGTATATAATTCCAAAAATAATACATCAGTCATATGCTAAATACCCAACTGCCGGTTAGTGGCTCACTTGTTTCAAAAGGTGTTTTTAACATTTATTTATGGGAAGGAGGTGAAAGACACAGAAGAATGAAGTAGGAGTATGAAGTAGGGGCTTGACCTGTACGTACTGCAAGTCGGTCTGAGTTTTCTGTTCCACACATGACCAAGTGCTGATTTCTTTGCTACTGTAGGATCAAGAGTCTAAGGGTCTGGTGCATCGCACTGCTGACCAACTTGTCTTCCTGTCTGTGCTTTGGCACAGTCAGATATGATTTCTGAGTTTTTGCATGGGTTAGCACAAAACTTCATCTCTCGAGAATAGTATGTGTTCAACGTTAAAGAAGAAGATTCTAAGGGCTTCCAGAACATGGTAATTTTATAGGCTTGGGAAACCTCATTCTACCATTTTGCTTGTCAAAATGGCAAGGAATTAAACACAGTAGTCATCTCTCTTTCTATGCAGTTGAAATTCTGTAACATACATAAGGGAGGTTCATCTAACCTCTGTTTGAACGTTAAAATAAAAAGAGATATTATTCTATGAACAGTGTTTTCTTAGCCTCAGGTCTTTTAAGGTTTAAAGAAAGCTAGAAGCTATATTTCAATAACTTTCTCAGAAGCATATTAGCTCATCTCTTCTAATGAAATTACTGGTTCCAAATTGCTGCCTTCCATCTTCTTATTTTTTTCAACATGTTTTTAATTTTTTTTCTAAAAATGCACTAATTAATGCTAACATGTGATCCAGGGATGTCACACACATCTACACACACACACACACACACACACACACACACACACACACACACTTCCATACCTACCCTAACCTTGAGAAATTTATACTCAAAGAAAACAGGTAACCATGACTCAAAGAAAAATCACAAAATTGTAATTATTCAGTGTTAACATAAAAAAAAGATCACCCATAATCAAAATGCAACCCTGGCACACTATGTAAAATTTTGGATCTGTTTACCCATACAACAGCCAACTACACTGGTCTTGATTTTAATGCTACATTTTTAATGATGTAGTCTACACATTGTATTATTAGTAACTTTTGAATTGATCTGTAGTTAACTCAAACTTCTTTGAGTTTTTGTTTTCAAATAAAATTCTATCATGCTGAGTTTATCCTTTAAGCATTGCTTGATTTTAGATATTAAAACTTGTACCTATACATGGCAAATTACATCATCTTGGTGCTGACTAAAGACTCTAACATGTTAATGTTATTTTTGAGTCACATGTAAAGCATGCAACATAAAAAGTCCATAGAAGTTAAGTAAACTCTTGCATGAACCACACCTTGGAGTGCTCAGTAAACTACCAAGCCAATGGGGGAGTCCCGAGAAGTAATGATCCAAAAATACAAGCTCACTTTATCTAACCATATGCAGTAGACATTTATCCATTCCGCAGTTCCTAAGAAACCCTGCTTCTGCCCATATTCACTCTGTGTGTGTGTGTGTGTGTGTGTGTGTGTGTGTGCATTTGTGATTATAGAATTTTTTTCCAGTTCTTTTTAATTTTAATTTTATTCTTTATTCTTTTTTATTTTATTCTTTCTTTCTTTATTTATTTTTGGTACAGGGTCTCACCACGCAGCTCAGATTTCTAGCAATCCTCCTGTTTTCAGCCTCCCCAGCACTAGGATTGCAGGCATGCCCCATCACGCTCAGTCTCTGTCTGGCTCAGCGCACACAGGGGTGGTTTCAGCATGGCATGTGGTCCTAGGAATCGAGCCCTGGTTGATTATATATTTATATATTCATAAATATATAAGTATATATATACATATATATATATTTCTCTTACTCTTTTCTCCTTTCTCTAATGCCAGTTGTTCTGTTCTTTTGAGCAGTTTCTGAGGGCTGCATTTATCCTGATTTCTGTGTTGTCTTATGATCCAATTTGGGTAATGAAACTATTTTTTTATTAATGTATTTAATACAGGGTCTCACTATATAGATCGAACTCATAGTGACCCTCCTGTTTTCAGCCTCCCAAGAACTGGGATTATGGGTGAGCACCACCATGCCCAGTCTCAATCACCATCTCAGTGGGCCCTAGGGGTGGGGCCCACACTAGGGATTGAACTCTGGTCCTTGCACCTGTCTAAACAGGTGCTTTAGTCCACTGAGCTATCTGGCTGGCCCTAGAGTGATCAAACTATTAAATTCAATGTTTGCACTGCAGTGGTTGTGAATCTGTGGCACATGTATTATTTGCTTTTCTTTTAAGACAAACCATGTTAAAGTATGAGTTGTTTTTTTCTAAACAAACCCCCCAGTATTCAGGTTTAATTGCAGTGGTGGCATTTGACAATAAAACAGTGGGTTTTGGGTTACAGCTTTGTTCTTAATCTAAAGGGTTTGTCATCATTGGGATACAGGACTGGGGGGATAACCCAGATTAATCTATCAAGATTAAGCTCATGACCTGTGGAAGAAACATTCTTACTGGAACTGAAAGTGAGAAGGCAAAAGTGGATTAGTTAGGGTTACTATCTGGAGTGGTCCTCATTGAGCATGCAATTATGGAGAAAAGAATTGAGCCAAGAGCTAAAAAGAAAGAAATAAATCTCATTACAGTTTTTGAGTCAGACTCAGGTGTAGACATTTGTGTTACATGAATCAAAATGAACATTCTTCTGTTCAACTAGTTGACACTTAGATTTCTGTCATTTGAGAAAATTGTCCCATATGATATACTACACTATTATAGAGTTTACATATTCTTTTTGGTGACCACAATATTATGGGAGTATTTATCATCTCTTTTATTGAAATCTAGATATATGATCTCTGTAGTGCCTTACTAGCTTGTCTAGTTATCTTTTTTATTAAACAAAATTAGATTTATTTGCTACAACTTGTTTGTACTAAATCTATGCTCCCTTTAGTGTTCATTTCTTTTCTAAAACTATCTTTTTAAAATAAAATATAGGGCCAGGGAGGTGGCTCAGTGGAATAAGCGCTTCCCTGGCATGTGCAAGGGCTTGAGTTCAATCCCTGGTTCCGCCAAAAAATAAAAATAATAAATAAATAAATAATAAAATAAAATATAAAAGCTCACTATGTCAGAGAACAGACCTATAGCTTTTGTATCATTAACCCTGACTAACATATACTTTTCCTCTGCTTTTTTGATTTTTCTTTCCTTTTTTCAGTACTAGCTATTGAACCCAGAAGACCTTTCACATTGAGCTATATCTCCAGCCATTTTTATAAAAATCATTTTTATTTTGATACAGGGATCCTCTAAGTTGGCCAGGCTGAGTTTAAACTTGTGATCTTCCTGCCTCGGCTTCCCGTAGTGCCAGGGGTATACTTACTGTATTTAGACTAGCTGAATGTTTTCTTTTGTCAAGTCTCGACCACCTGGTTCTCTAGGCTTTTGTATATACTCTTTTTTTATTATTTTATTTTATTTATT
>NW_004524661.1:7422319-7455989 GCF_000260255.1 Octodon degus | reverse complement strand
GTGGTGCTGGGGGATTGAACCGCGGTCCCTGATGCTTTTGCTAAGCTTGTTCTAAGTAGGTGCTTTAGACCACTGAGCCATCTCTCCAGCCCCGGTATATACTCTTTTTAAATATCAAAAATTATTTCAGTGTTCTGAAGTGAGGAAATGGTACATTCATAGTTATTTATCTTTAAAAATATATAAAGGTAAGCAATTATGGTGAATCAACTATCCTCTTTAAATGAAATTTTCACTAATTGCACACAGAAAATATAGCTCATGCAATCTGTATATGCACCTGTGTGTAAATGGCTCCCTAAGCCCGTTCTGTATGGGCCTGGGAAGAAAAGGGCCTGACGAGCCCTCTCATTGGGTATTTGTTTGACCATGCCTAACATTTTATCCCTAGCCTTTTACAAACACATGCCAGACCCCACTGTCCCTTTCTTCTCAAATCCCCTTCACTTCTTCCTATCAACTTCTGTGGAGGCTGCTCTTTTGACTCTGCTCAATGGGAGGCTGGAAATGAAAAGCTGACCTGACGTGGAGGAACATTTGGGCTCGCAAGCCCACAAAGAAGCTGGGGCAGGAGCTGACACCAGGAAAACTTCACTGAGAACCAGAAAGTGGGGTTGGGCATGGGGCATATCCCTTGGCTTTCTCTAGCACAGAAGAAAAGGGAGACTATAGTCCAAAAGTCCCAGGGGATAATTACCCGACAGGTTGACCCTAATGCAAAAGCACACTGCACAGCACCTTCTTCAAAGCTTTTGGTGTGTGCTTTTTGAGATAGTGGTACTCAATGTGGACAGCTGATAATGCCCAAATTTTCTTTCTGTCTGCTCTAGGCAGTTTATTTTTAAAATGAGGTTAAGCAAACTGCAGTTAGGGGGAAACACATTTCTTTTTAACTTAGTAAACTGATTGTCACTTCGACACATCACCTTTATGGTTGACACAACCTTGACAATGTGACACATTAACTCAAAAAAAGAAAAAAAAAGAACTTTTCACAATCGTGTCCTTAAAAACCCAGCAGTAGTATTTTTTTTCTTTGAGCACACTGCAGTTGTGAAGCGTTGCTGTCTGTGAAACACGGGGGTGGGGGGGCTGGATGCTTCTTAATTTGTGGTTGATAATTAAAGGATCAGGCATTAACACCGCAAAGCAGGGAAATGCACACTGTCAGTTTTTGACTCCATTTTTGAGGCCATGGGACAAAGTGGATGCAAAACGGAGAGGTGGACCCAGTCTCTCCACCTTGCTTGTGATTGAAATTTCGATACAGAGTGTTCCCAGATACGGAAATGTAGACCTTCAATGAAGAAGTTTGTAGTGCAAAGCTTTGAAGGAAACCTAGGCCAAGAGGGACGCAACAGGAATGCAAAGAGCGTCCGAGCACGGTGGTTTCTTTTGATGTGCAGATTAATGTGAGTGGACAGAGAGACAGATTCTTGGTGTTAAAATATTTTTGAAAGTGGCTAGTTGTTGAAATCTGGGTAGGCAAATATATAGTCCTGAGTAAAAGTGAACATTCAAATCACATTAGAGGGCTGGCCAAATAGTTCAGCAGATTAAAGCACCTGCAAGCAGGTACAGGGGCCTGGGAATGATCCCCAGGGCTGCTGTACTGATCCTGCCCCTGGTGCACACTGAGATGACAATTGAGACTGGGCGTGCTGGTGTGTGCCTGTAATCCCAGCTCTTGGGAGGCTGTAAACAGGTGGATCATTATGAGTCCATTCTAATACTGAGACCCTGAACACCCTATAGACCCTTCCCTAAAATAAAATAAAAAAAATTCACATTACTATTATTATTTTTGATTGTTCCCAAATATCTCAGTAAAGCAGTTGGTTTTAGGACACGGATTAGGGATATAACAATGGTTTCTATGGTTTCACAAACAACCCAGCAACTTCAGATTTCAAGAGCTGATTATACAAGAGATCTTGTCTCTGATCCATGAAACATTTTCCCCCAAGAAAATCTCCCTAAAATATTCTGTAAAATATTGTGGCTATTTTTTCCTATTACTTTGCATTTGTATTTCAAGTCTGTAGCCTAGGAGGAAAGAGATCGCCTTCCACATGCCCATTATTATAAATGTCAAATTAAAAGTGACAAAGAAATGTCCTTTACTTCTTGTGATGTTCTTGGCCCCTTGCTGACCTTCTTTTGTCACTCTGCTGGTATGTGTGTTTTAGGAATAGCACAGCACAGGGACCAGCCAGTGTGGTAGAGCAGCAAGATCATTTAGCACAGAGTAGGAAAACGTCTCAAAAGCCAGGAGGGATATATTTTAGGTTTTGTACACTAGAAAGTCTCTTTTTTAACCACGTGCCTCTACTAGGAGGAAAATAGACATGGGCAATAACTGAACACATGGGCATGGTAATCATTGAAATTTTATTTACAGGCTTAGTAATTGCCATTCTTAAATTGTATGTGTCATAAGATTATCTTTGTTTTATTGACAACCATTTAAAAATGTGTGTTTATGTGTGTTAGAGACAGAGACAAAGACAGAAACAAAGAGAGAGAGGGGAGAGAGGAAGAGAGGGAGAGAGGGAGAGCGGGAGAGAAGGAGAAGAGGAGAGAGGGAGAGGGAGAGGGAGAGAGAGAGAGAGAGAGAGAGAGAGAGAGAGAGAGAGAGAGAGAAAGGAAAATTCAGATAATTTAACCACCGGAGGATGTGCCAGTTGATGAGTTATTGTAAGAACAATGGACAACTAGCATGGTTCCTTGATCTACAAGGGTTCCAAAATTATAACTCTTCCGGAAAATCACTTAACATATTTCTCCTATCTTTCACATGTACCCTAAGAGGATCAGCATCTAATATTCATTTATTAATAGCTGATAATATGGAAAAGACTAGATTTCATCTCTCTATTCTCTTACTAAAGAGCTTTGGCAGGAGAGCCAAGAACTGAAGTTCTGAGGTCACACAGCTCTGACTCACATCCCACTGTGCGGACAGGGGGAGTTTTGTGAAATTCTTCTAATTTTCAGCTCTAGGTCTTAAATGGGAATGAGAATGATTCCTACCATAAAACATTATTGTGAAAAATACATGAAGTAGTGTGTATGACATGATTAGCGCTCCTATCCCTTTAGAATTACTAAATAATACAAAATGTATTAATAATATTAGTAACATTAATATGATTAAATGGCTTCAGAGAGCCTACTGGACATTACACAACTTAATCAACTAGTTTCTCCTAAACTTCCACAGTTTTCCTCTCTATGTGGCAAGCTCATCTTGTTCTGCCTGTTTGACCCCGACGCTGCTCACACCTTCCTCATCTCTACTTGCATGCCCTTGCTCCTGAGGTTTCTTTCGCCTAGAAATCTTTTGTCCTAACTTTTCATCAGGGCAATGCAGTTCGAATTTCCAAGTTCCCCTCAAGTTGCGCCTTTAGAGCTGCTTCCCTCAGACTCGTAGTCTCCATTGATTTTTCCTTCACTTTTAATATAAGTGACACTTTTGATAGTGTCGTGTATAATTTTGTACCTAATTTTGTATGATCTTGTTTCATTATCTAATTGTCTCACATTTTTACATCTCGCCCTGGGAGCTGGTCTGTGATTACCTGTAAAGGATGAAACCGTGAGATCTTCTCCTTTTACGTCCTGGTCTTCTATAAAGTACCCTCTATCAATTGGCTATCTTTTGGCTGATGTAGTGCCTTGGGCAGACTAGGTCTACCTCGGTCCTGATCCTATCTACCTCCCTGTGGAATATTGCCTACCCGCTGGGGGTTGTAACATGCAAGTTTTCCTATTGCATTTTTATTGCCATGTCGCTGTTCTCACTTCAGCTGCTTCAAGTGACATAGCCAGATTTTATCATTATCATCAATTTATTTGTTGAAATTTTAAGTGTTTAAGTTGCCCTTTGAGGATTCCATGCAGATTCTGAATTATTCACCACACAATCATGGCTTTGTTCACTGGAGTTTCCTAGAAGTCTACTTAATTGTGATTTATTGGTTAGCATTTGGAGAGGCTGGATGTGGTCATTTAAACCGATTTTCTTCTTCCGGAAACGTTGTCTGTTGTTACATTCAATATTCAGGGAGCTTCTTTTCTCCACCCCTAACTGTGCCCTTCTTTGTCCAATATTGCATGTTTTTTTCTTTTTTCTCTTTGAAAGAGATGAAATACCCAAAAGGTGGGACTTGGAAGAAGGGGAAATACATGATGACGATATTACTCTTTGCCAGAGAGACAGCTCTTCTCAGTGTCTCTAGCCAAGGAGATTCCAGCCAGATGTCCTTCTGAGCTTGCGAGCTCCTCCGTCCCGGCAGCCCAGGGTGCATGGCGGACTGATCATGATGCTGCTGTGCCCTGCGGACTGCACCTTCTGCTCTCCCTCTCGCACAGCCATGTGAGGTAGAGAGACAACACTACCTAGGTTTAGAGTGAGGAGGATGGAAAGACTTAAAGGAACACATGCCAACTCCCCTGTTGCCTGCCTCCCATGTGCTACTATAGAAGATATCAAGCTACTGAAATTCAAAGTGATGTGAAAAACTAAGACCTGAATCTTTCTAAATAAGTGCAGCTCCTTCCTGAGCACTGAGCAGAATGCCGTTCAATTCTTACACTAGTCAGAAAGACTGGGCATCTTTCTGGGAGCTCCGTCTCTCTGAAAAGGAAACTTATGAAAAGAAGCAGCTCTTTATTGTAACAAAATTGAATATTTCTCAGCTACAGTTCTGTCCTCCCTCGTTTCATCCCTTTGTTCAGGCAGCAATCATAGACCCATATGCTAAGCAGTGGCAGATATTTTTCAAAGCATTCGTCTCCTTGGGAGGCTTCTAAGCTTGTTTTATTGGCAACTATGAAATCACCACTGGGTCTGTCATGTGGTTATTCTGCAGATGGTTTGCATGGGCGGCTTGCTCCTCCTGGATGAAATCTCCTTTTGGACTACATTTTGGTTTTAAGAAATCCATGCGCCACTTGCCTGGACTTTCTTACAATAAAAATCCTCATGTTGTTTCACCTGCACACCCATTGTCCTTTGGAGTCTGGAGGCCAGCAGAGAAGAAACTTGACAGAGGCCCAGGCCAGAGGCTGGGGGTGCAAAAGGATAGTCTCTGGAGCTCCTCCAGCCATGGTGGTCAGTTCCCTTCCAGTAGGGATGGGTGGCAGGTGGTCTGGCAGTTTTCACAGTACATGGAGAAACCGGCGTCCAAAGGCAGCTCAAAATAACCTTACAGAATTTCACCTAAAGGCAGATGGCAACAGTAATATCACACTTGCAAGGTTTTTTTTTTTTTCTTTCTCCTCCTCTTCCCCCAAAGAACCACAATTACACATGCACTCCATGCCAGGAACATTTCTAAGCGCCCAAGAGAGTGCGGTCCTTTCAGATACACTTTTATCACTTTAAAAATAGATGCAAAAGTATAAAATAGATCATTCTCATTTTCAGGGGAGAAAAGATGCACTCTAACTTTTGAAAGACTTGGGTTCTTTTTTATTTCTTCAGTGTCCCCAAAGAGTCAAAGTAGTACTTGCTTTTCTTAGGTCAAAGAGTGAACTGACACTTGTGTCATGGAACTGGCTTTAGAGAGTTAATCAAAAATGGGTTTGACTTGGGGAACTGGCAATTTAATAGTTCTCAGTCTGGTTGCCCCTTTGTAAAGTGTGGCTAATATGTTCTTAATCAGAATTGATATGATAGTTATTCAGCATTTGAAGTTAATAGTAGCATTGCATTGCCATAACAAAGCACCTAGATAAACAACTCACCAAGAAGAGAGACCCATCTTGCCTCATAGTTTCAGAGGTTTTGGCCCATTGCTTGTAGGCTTGTGGTAAGACAGAGCATCAAGGCAGAGAGGGTATGGGTAGGTCAAAGCCACTCAGCACGTGGTGGCTTGGAAGGGAGAAGAGAGAGAAGACAGGACTAGGGTCTAAATACCTCCTTGAAGGACATTCCCAAGTGACTTACCTTCCTTCTACTAAGAGCCACCTCTAGATGTTCTGCCAAGTCTTAGTAGTACTACAAGCTGGTGACCAAATATTTTACATGTGGTCCTTTGCAGGATGCTTAGCCAGCTCGTATCAAAATTTTACCAAATGATGTCGCATAATACAGTCAGCTATTTTGTATTGGAGGTTTGGTCTTTGCTAGGTGCTATGCTTTTGACATTACATTTCTTAACTCATTTAATTTTCATAACAATCTGTGAAGCAAGTCAAAGTAACAAAAATATTAGATGAGAAAAGGCATAAAAAGTCTAACTGTGCCATGGCTATGATGATTATAGTTAGTTGCAGTAGGATTTGAATACTTTGTCTTTATTACCACTCCATTCTGTCTCTCCATGAGATCTATTGATAATCAATGAAGTTTAATCCTCTAATTCTTGCTCCTAACTTTCTGGGTGTTTACCTTATACATTAAAATTGATATTATTAGATTAGTCATTCTGGTCCAAGTAGTACACATCCATAGCACCTAGGGAACATTTTCAAATTGTACAAGGTTAGATCCAACCTTACGAAAATTTCTTTTTGGTAATATTTATTTGGGGTCATGGAATCTAAATTATTCTGATGAAAGTCTCCAGAAAGGAATTAAGAAGGCAAAATCATACTACCCTACAATTCACTGCTTCAATTCTATTTTCTTTAATTTTGAATTAATCCACTGGTAGAAGAAAATCTCTCTCTGAAAACATTATCAGGCTTCTTTTCAGAGGGTCGCTAGTCCAAATATGGCCATTTATCCAAGGCTTCACCATATGGTTCTCCTTTGTAAGTGGGAGGGAGACCGTAAGTTCTTTCTATGGAGCTGTCTTGCTTTTTATAGTTTAAATAATTCTCATTTCAGCCATACACTCCACAATAGCCTCCCCCTACCTGCATGCAGTAGTACAGTAGAATTCCTCCTATGCTGTATTTTTTGATACATCTTTTCTATTAATTCCCTGTTTTTGTTTTTGTTTCTGTATTTAGGACAGGGTCTACAGGGTCTCACTACATAGATCAGACTTGCAGTGATTCTCCTGTGTTCAGCCTCCCAAGTGCTGGGATTCCAGGCACACCACCATGCCCAGTCTCAATCACCAGCTCAGTGTGCCCTGGGGGTGGGGCCTGCACAGCATGTGGCGATCAAATCCCAGCTGCTGCACTCTGCGTAAGCAGGTGCTTTAGTCCACTGAGCTATCAGGCCAGCCCTCTATTAATTCATTGTTTTTCCTTATAAAACACTGGATGTGTTCTATTGACACTCATCTAAACTGAACTTCTGATCTAATGTTTCAATGTGCATAAAGGGCGGATACAATTTTTATGATATGGGACAGAAAAAAAAGGAATTCAAATTCACTGTGATTCCAAATATGCATCTAAAGGAATCCAATGTCTTCTAAAGGAGACATAAATTCTAAAGACTCCTTTTTGTTAAGTCAGCCAGCTTGGTTGCTTCTTTTGTTTTTGAGATGTGGGTGCTAACTCTAACCTAAATTAGCAGAATAGCATACGCAAACGTAGGACAGCTGAGAGGTGATGAGAATGTGTGTGTGTGTGTGTGTGTGTGTGTGTGTGTACATTTTCATTGTTCCTGAGGGCAACTAAAGAGGAAAGGTAATATAAAATGTCAGAATGTACTGTGAAACTGAAAAGAAACCCAACCTATCTGAAGGTTACATATCAAACATCATATAAGCATTGAACCTACAAATAATTGTGTTTTAATATTATTTTTTGCACTGGAAGAAAAGGAACAAGCCTTACAAATCATACAGTAAAATCTAAAATCATTTAATGTGGATTGAGTTCTTCCAATGTCACCATCATTCCTTGGCTTGTGTTTTTTAACCATCATGACAAACCTCTGCGATGAGTACTCTCATGAGTATTTCCGTTTCTCATATGAAGAAACTGAGTGACCCAGGCACCAGGTAGCTTGCCCAGCGTCATTGTGCAAGAGTGGCAGAATCAAGATAATGCAGTTTACAGCCTGGATTCTTTACCACCTCCCAGTTGGATGTGCCAATGAGTCTGAGATCCAAATCTCCAACTGTTAGAAGTAAATGAAATGCAGTTGCTCATGCAACTAACGCAAAAGCTTTGGATCTGCTTTGAGGGCTACAGAAGTCAAAGCACCCAGCCAAAACTTATGGGAGTCATGAGAGAAGTGGGAAAGTGGTCAGAAGAGAGACAGCTAAAGAGAAAGTGAAAAGAAAGGCTCAGATAACAGCAGCAGCCCTGGAGAGAAGACGGAGGTTGCCAGTTACAAGTGTGGGGAAGAATGCTGGCTTCAAGGACAGAGAAGAGAGGACAGCTCTTTAACAAGCTGCTTAAATCTCCATAGCCCCTCAGGGCTCCTGGATGCCACATTAAAGGCACATCCATCACTGGACAGCTCTGCAGAGAGCAGGTGCTGGGGCATTTAATGAAAGGACTAACCAGGTCTGTTCTCTGCCTTTGCCTCTGAAAACATGAATCATCATTTTCACCTAATCCCACTTTGCACTAATCAGGACAGATGATGGGAGGGCTTAATTGGGACTGACGTGAAGGCATCCATCCCGCTGTGGTGGGAAGCTGAACTATGCTGTAGTAGAGTATACAAGTTATAACTTAAATCATATGGCATGAAAGCTGTCATTTGAAATGCAACCCCAAGTACACAGTCCCAACTTAAAGGAGAATCTTAGAGTATACTTTTAAGGAAATTAATTCCAGTTGCGTCTTTGAACAAAATTGGGCCATGGCCAGGACAAGGAAGGAGGGAATAAGGAGGAGCAAAACGTGGAAAGAAAGGTGAAAAGGAAAAAGGAAAGGGAGAAGAGGAATGGTGAATGGAGCTGTAATGAATAACAGTAATTAGATACACATTGGGACCTGCGGCCATAAGTGCCTACCTGGCAAGAGCAAGGTCCAGAGTTCAATCCCCAGTACCATAGACAAATAAAATAAAAGTTAAAAATAGATACCCATTGTTCTATAGTTAATGATAGGGGTTTTAAATGAGACAGCCAGGAGAAATCAGTCAATAACTCATAGAACCACAAAAATACTATTATTTGGTTAACTCAAAGCAAAGACTTCTGAAAGTATCCAACACAGCACTTGAACTCTTTGAAATGGTTGATTAAATGCACACGTTTCATTTTATAAGACAGAATCACGGTTTATTTTCCATTTACCATAGATTTCCCTAAAAGTGGTAAATCATAAAGAGTTAATATCTCTCAGCTTTCTAGTATAACAGATACTCGGGAGAATATGTGAGAGCATATATTCTTCTGGCAAAGTTGTTGATCTTTTCATACATTGAGTGAATGAATCTTTCAGAGGGGCTGATTTAGCAGAGGAAAAAAAGCCAATCTACTGGGCAGCCCATGTAGAGTTTACCTTAAAGGGGTGAAAAGTGGCATTAGGGGCATTTTTTTTCTTTAACTTTCTTAATAGGTTTAGTCTTGCCCTAACACCTGAATCTCAATCAGCATATTGAGGCATTCTGTGAAAAGAATGAGGAATACCATTATAACTGCGAATGTGAAATATTGGCTTCTTGTATCTTAATTGCTTTATATTTAGGAATACTTTGTCAAAATTGTGCATATACATTCCAGTCTATGTTCGGAACGTCTGGTCACAAATACTGCATAGGGACTGAGCCATTCCTCCCTCTTTAAAATTCTCTCAAAATGATGCTGGATTTTCCACACTGTCCTTACCCCTAGGAATAAACTAAGAAAGACAGACAAACCTGCAGGTGTAGATTTTGCTCTTTGCACTGCTAATGCACGCTGTACTCAGACTCCTTTTGACAAGACAAAGAGAAGGAGGACACCAGGAACAAGGTCATTCAACAAGGGAGGAGAAAATTGCTTGGGAGATTGATATTTTGAGTGATGATTCTTTCATACACTTTGTAGAAATTTGGCTGTGTTTTATCTTTCATGATGGCTAACATAGGAACACCTCTTTTCTCCAGTTTTAAAGAAAAATGCAAATTTTCTAAATAAAGTCAGAGAATACCAAAGGATTTTTTTTTTTATTTGAAGAGAAATCCTTGGTGCATCCCATTATCCCGTTTAACCTGCAACCCACTGGTCTCACACCTGTGAAACAGTACTATGACTGATGAATATAACGAACGGCTTATGCTATCAAGCTTGCCACTATCTAGTGTTCTGTACAAAAGAAGGATTAAAGGCATGCAGTGCTTTCAGAAAGAGTCCTGTTCCCCAACAACTACAAATCTTAAGATGTGGTTCTCTGAAGTATTATATTAACTCTAGGGTAGGTATAACTGCGCGTAACTACTTTCAATGCCCAGTAAGCTGATATATTGCTCTATTAGTAAATAATCTGTGTGGATAAGCTGTATAAACTAATTTTAGAGTTAATTTTAGTCCTGGATTTGCCATTTTTGAGTTGCGTGACCTTTAGCAAGTTACTTACATACTTTAGATTTCCATGTTCTTACATAGAACATGGAGATAGGGATTCTATTTCGATGTGTTCTGTCATCACATACATTGAATATGCAGCACAGTGCCTGGCCCACTGGACATTCTGAACAAATGGTACCTATTTTTGCTTTAATTGGCCAAGTACTATATTTAGAAACCATACTTGAGTTTCTAAATATTTATTAATTGCAATATATTTTTCAAAATCTTCTAAGTTATGCTCTTTAAATACAATTTGCAGGGAACCCTGAGCTCAGAGTTGTAAGTTCACTGATCGTCATTACTCCTTCTCTGTCAACTTCTTGGCCTCTGCAGTTCAGTGCCCACCAATCCCAACCAGTCAAGCATTAGACGCTGTGGTTCAGAGGTGTCAAGGTTACCAAATTGTCCATCCCCTGCCTAGGCCACACAAATGCATGTATGGGTTCAAGTTGTATAAGGTGATGACAGCGAGAAGGATCTCTGGCTTTCTACCAGTCCATATGCAATAGGAATTTTCATGTACCCAATGCATACAAAGAACCAAGGATTAGGATGAACATGTCCATGAGTTCATGCAGCATGTTATTTATGAAAATGTGCTTTAAAATCAGATAATGTTAGGTTGAAGTCTTGGCTCTTCCCCCACTTGCTGGATAACTATGATGTGTTTCCTTTTCT
This sequence comes from Octodon degus, assembly GCF_000260255.1. Lineage (NCBI taxonomy): Eukaryota > Metazoa > Chordata > Mammalia > Rodentia > Octodontidae > Octodon > Octodon degus. The sequence continues at coordinate 7,444,893 of NW_004524661.1, read as the reverse complement.
TCAACTCTTGAAATGTATATGACATACACAGTCTTCAAAGGTCTGGTGTGAGGGTTAAGTGGGTAACCCATGTTAAATATTAACAGTGGCACATAGTGCATTGTAACGTTCTCCTTGAACCCCTCTCTTCTTTAGGCCCTCCTGGGTTCCTCTCCTTTTCCTTGGGTCTCACAGACAGTGTTTTCTCAATGTGGCAATTTTTGACTCTGTTTCTTTAGAAATGAAGCACCTTAACCCTCTGTTCAGGATCCTCTTTTCTCTCTCTTCGCTTGTCTTCATCTACTCCTGTGCACTGAAGCTTCATCTCTTTCCCAATGAAAAGTCTAAAGCTACCTTATTAACACTGCTGAAAGAGATGAGAGCTTACGCTGTCCAAATCACAGGGAAAGTGGTCAGGCTGCCACGAAACCAACATTTCCCTGACACGGAACACCATGCTCTAAGAGCACACCAGGGGAGGCAGGTGATTTAGGTGTATCCACGTATCAACTCCCCAACTCCAAGAGAAGGAAAGGATACATGTGAATGATTATGGGAGCTACTGTATCTGAAGAAGAATGCACTTTTCCATATGATGGTGCCGCTTATCCTTTAATTAAAGTTTTTAAAACAGTTTTTGAAGGTTAAGAGTTCCATCTAAAACTCCAAGTCATTTTCAAGGAAAATTAATGAAAATTATTAATTGTTATAGCTCATTTATAAGAAGCCAGATGAGAACATTATGAAAAATTAGTGAAATTATTATCAGATGGAATAATTAAAGATCAATTGTGAAATAATCACATAATTCTAGCTATACGCTATATCGCTCTTCATTAATCAAAGATAATCTGGAATTGCAATACTTAATTAAATGCAAGAAAGTGTTTGTGTGTTCTGGCTCTGAAAGAGGATAATTGGAGAATGTGGAAGTGATGCAGTTATCAGCTTCTGCTGATTTTTTTAGAGTTAAGAAATGTAGATTCTGTAGTGTGGGCGCTGACCATTTCAGGGGCTGTTGAAATCTCTAAACTATTTTGGCTTGCTATGGATAATTCTATCATTTTCCCCTTGATTCTGAAAAAGTTTTTAATTCATCAGTATGAAAATAGTAACGAGACTGATTTGGACTGATGTATTTGAGCTCAAAGGCCCTATGAATAAGTTTCATCTTAATTCACTATTTTCACTGTCAAAGTAGCAACCTCACTGGTTCATAACCACCAAAAAGAAAATAATTGTACTCTTTTTCCCCTTTTGAAATAAGGCCATATACAATGCATATTTCTCACACTATCTTATATTTTTTGGTAAGAAGTATAGTACATTCTCCCATTGATTTGAAATGTAGTTTGTATAAAAAATTATGAGAAATGTAACATTTACATACAGTGAAACACACCAGTATGTTCAAACACATAAATAAATCATGTACATCTGTGTAACCATCCTGACAGTCAAAATATACCACATAGCAGCGAGTCCAGAAAAGCATTTTGTGACTCGTGGTTAAACTTCATCCACAAGTAGGCAACAGACAACAGTGACCCTCCCCCCCTTATTTGACATAAAACACTGGAATTTTCTTTTGTAGGATTTCATCTGAATGGAAGTCTATCATTTGCGCAGTGTAATACTTTTAAGAGTCACTCTTCTTTTCTTATTAATTCTTCTTCAGTAGTAGCACTTTGGATAAATGTGCTACTATGTGCTTACTCACTGACATGTCAGCAGATATATAATGTATTTCTAATCTTGAGTTATTACGGATAGAGTTTCTATGAACACCGTGTGCAAGTCTTTTGATTAGTTACTTCATACTTTGCTTTTAATACTGTTTTAAGTCATGCATTTTACCCTTGTTCACTCTAGCCATCTCTAAATATATATATTTTAAAAATAAACCAGAAGGAAGGTGAGAAATCTCAGTGGACTAAATGCCTACTTAGGCAAGCACAGGGACCCAGGTTTGATTCCCAGCACCACATGCCACACCAGTCCCGTCCCCAGGCATGCTGAGCTGGCCACTGAGACCTGGTGTGGTGGAGCACGCTTGTAATGCCAGTGCTGGGGAGGCTGAAAACAGGAGGATCACCGTCAGTCTTAGCAGTGTAGTGAGACCCTGTACCACATACATTAATAAATGAATCCTAGAAAGAGACATTTTCATGCTCTATATGAAAATATATGCAACTATAGATTTATTGTTTTCCAAAAAGAATTTTTTCTTTCTTTCTTTCTTCATATCATTTGTTTATAACATACCATTAATTACTCTCAGATAATAAATTTGCAAGCTGGTTCTGAGGGGAGTTAAGTGATTTGCTTAAGGTCATATATCTCATAAGTGCAGAAGTCAAAACCAAAACACTTTACATTTCTAGAAAAATTTTACATGTGTATTCATTAAATAACTGGTGTTTATTTGCCTGGTATTGTGTTAGGTTGTAGTTAATCATAAATGATTCCAAATTTCACATGCTCCCTCAGCAAACTTATGATTTAATTGAGATGATAATATATGTACATAAAAATTGAATAAGGGTACAAGGCAATAAATTAAGGGTGTTGGACACATGTAGTCTGGTAATCTGACAACTGGTGATCAACGTGCAGCACCCAGCTGAACTGAATCAGCATGGTGCTGGGGCCCCTGAGGTTTATTGCCAACAATACACAAAGGAGAACCAGAGAGGAAGAAGTTTGTGGGGCTGCTGTTTCTCCTGGAAAAGCTTGTCGTGGTGGCTTTCCTGCTATGAACTTGGCTGTTCTCATCTGAGGATCTCAGGACCTCACTGTTGGTAAGGACGGCTGTGGTGACTTTCAGGGTACTCCAGTTCTTACTTTGAGTATCACTTCTGTCTCCAGTTAGATCCCTCAGCTGCTGGTATAGATGCTTCATTCCACTAGCACAGACTTTCTAGCTTCCACCACTGACCTTCCCATCACAGAGCCGTGAGACAGACTTGCGTGGGTCATTGCTGTAGGTTCTAGGCCTCCAGTTGGTCTTGTAGGGGGCATTATTATGGGCGTTAGGTATTTTTTTTGTCTTTTTGAGATAGGGTCTTGATATACAGTTTAGGCTAGGCTTGAGCTCACACTGTAGCCCAGGCAGGTCTCGAACTTGCAATGATTCTCCTGCCTCAGCCTGGGATTACAGGCATGTACCACTATCCCTGGCTTGGGCTCTAGTTCTTTAGATGAACTTAAGCAGGACACTGCTGTGGGTTCCAAGCCCTCAGCTGGATTGGGTCTTTCGAGTGTTGACAGATTTCCTGTGCTTTCCTTGTGTGGGACTTTTTGGGTGACTATTATAAAATTATCCTACAAATTATGTGTTTTGCATTAAATTATTTCCCTTGTAAACTCTAACTGCCTTATACTCCCACCATATTGAATACAGGCATAGGAGTAATAGCTATTTAAATGAAAAAGATGTGGCATTTGTGGAAGAGATCCCTAAAGTGGTAGCCTTTGTGCTAGATGATAAAATATCCTTACAAACTATGGGATAGGAAAGACCAGGTAAGAAGTAAAGCTATGTCAGAAGACCAGGAAAAAGGTAAATGCAGGTCAAGTAAAGAAATACTTTCATGGGCAGGCCAGATTACTCAGCAGATTAAAATGCCTGTTTAAGCAGATACAGGGACCAGAGTTCTATCCCTGGCATGCCATGCTGGGCCCACACCTAGGGGTCCCTGAGACTGGGCATGATGATGTGTGCCTGGAATCCCAGTGCTGGAGAGGCTGAAAACAGGAGAACCACTATGAGTCCATTCTGTATAGTGAGACCCTATAGACCCTGTACTAAATACATTTTTAAAAAAGATATACTTTCATGTTGAGAATACAGAGCAAGGCCAGTTGCATGTCAAGTTAAATTGACATAGGGTATTTGCTGTACAGGCAGCAAGGAGACATACTGGTTCTTAAGCCCTGGAGGACTGTGGGTGGCTCGATGATGTTTTAGAAGGAATCAATTAGATTTAGCTTGCAAGATGGCATAGACATGGGAAAGACCATCAGTGAGTGTAGGGAGAAGATTGTTATAGTCTAGGTATAAAGTGAGGAAGATCCATACCAGGGAAAGAAAAATACAAAGCTAGCTGCATTTACCTAAATAAATAAATAAATAAATAAATAAATATATAAATGAAGTAAATCCGTCATTGACTGGTATTATAATTTAGAGGCCTTCAAATGGAATTCTACAAATGAAAATCGTCATACAAACAGAACCAGGTTTCACAGCTGTAGAAATGGTTGTACAGCTAGGCTGCTTTGTAAGGCTTAATTTTGGCATGAAGCTTAATTCCTTTTTTGCTACAATTCACCGCCTGTCAACTCACCAAAGGATGCACTGACTTGCATATTTCAGCTTCTCTCTTTGGAGTATAGTTTAAAATAGCACCTATCAGTCTTAATCTCAACTATTTTCCGAAATGTTTCCCAAATTAATAAGTGCAGGATTGGAAGCAGTGACCCTGTAGGGGAATATGACAAAAATAGCTCACCCATAATTAGAAATGAAATCTCCTTTCATTGAGCAATAAGAAATCAGCAAAACCCAGCATCTCTTCCTTCCATGCCGTTCTCAGAGGTCCATACGGCAAGTGCTCCCTATGGCCTCTCTCCTGTCACCCAGTGGTCCAATGGTGGCTTTTATTTTGTTGTCTCTTTTCAGACTGCCAACTTTACCTTTGCTCCCTGGGCATGCATGTAAGTTGAATCTTGGTAATTAAGTAAGCCATCCTCATAAGCAGGCCTCATTTAAATGTGGATGTGAGTTACAGCAAATTGAAGACCACCCCCAGTCTCCTGTCTATGACACAGGCTGAGGGTATAATGCTTGTTTGATTTGAAAGCCCCTAAGCAGAAGTTGATGACAATGAACCCAAATGGCTCTTTTCTTTCTGAAATGATTTTCTTTCATTCTCAGTGATGTGATGGTTCTTCTGTACCATGATAGAACAGACCACACAGACTTAGCGAGAAGATGAAGCTCATATCCTCTTCTCTATTTATTCTACTCTACACCTAACAATCCCTTCATCTTGAAAGTGATTCTTCTATTCGCCCTCAGGGTTTACATCCATTAAATTGGGATAACAGTATGACTTGTCCCTAAAGAGTTGAGAAATAATGAATTAAGTGATTAACTTGACAAGCCAAGAATTATATCTAGCACACAGTAAGCCCTCAAGTATTAATCATTGTTTGGCCTGATGTATTTGCTATGATTATTGTTGCTTTGTAGTGCTTGTTATTGTTGCTGCTGTTTTTATTGCCAAGTCCACAGTTTTAGTATTTCTCCCTACCACATATTTTCAGTGTAATATAGAAACAGAAATATAAAGATGTGAAAGCGGAAATTAAAAATTTCTCTTGTACAGATTGGTCAATGTATTGTGAAAATACCATTGGAAAAATAATCCTTCATGGGCAAAGAACATTCAGTGGATCTTACGGTTGAAAGTCGAGTTGTGAAAGACAGTTGCAACTTCTACCTCCTTTTTCAGTAAAGCAGGGCCATTGAATTGTTTGAGGGGATATTAACCTGTGTTTTAGGAGATGAGATTGGGCAGCAGTGTGTAAAAGAGCTGTGAAAGAGAAAAGTCACAGGAGAAATAGCAGACTGGAACAGGTTACATCTTCTTGTTTATTTTTATGAGACAATGAAGCAGAAGCCTGAGGGGGCAAAGGTATAGAAACGGGAGTGGAGCCTCCCAGAGAGAGGTGTGGAGAGGCTCACCTGTCTGAGCTCCGTCTTCACCTGGAGCCGTCAACAGGTCCTCTGAAGGAATATACATGCTCCTGTGATGCCTGGTACATCCCAGTGTCCTAGTGCAGTTGAAACGTCCCTTGTGTTTTTCCCATCTGCTGCTGCCCTGAGCACTCAGGTTTACTGCTTTTCCTCCAGCATCCTGGTCCCCTTTTTCACTCGCCCTGCTACGTTCTGCACGTGTGAAAGCACTCTGAAACCCTGGCTCCTCCTCCCCTACACCAATCACTTAGAGGAATGGCTGCTTCCCCATGACCGTGACATGTTGAACAACGCCTTCAGTGTTCTCCAATCTGATGTATCCACGTACATGATGCAAAAGGCAGCTTGCTAGGATCTCAGCCAACCTGCAGCCATACCCCCTTGAATACCCCTGATCGCCTCTGACCTCAGAAGCTAAGCAGGGGTTGAGCCTGGTTAGTACTTAGAAGGGAGAAAAAGATCTCATTCATAGTTTTCGTCTTTGAATCTGATCTTTACTAAGTTTCTTCAGCATATACGTGGTAGCACAACTGTCTGGTTGCTAAACCAAGACCCAGAATTGTCCTTGATGTGTCCTTTTCTTCCAAATATTATATTAAATGGATCATAAGGACTGTGCTTGTTACCTGGAAAGTCTCCCAAATCTTACTTTCACTCTCCATCTCCGGTGTCCCCACCTGGCTGTATTATTTGTACCTTGGGTCACAGTAAAAAGCAGCATCACTCACTGGCCTATGGACATCTCTGGCCCTACCCCCTGTACCCTGTTAAGGTAGACTGATCTGTTAGAAACCTAATTCTGATCATATCATCTGAGTAGAGCAAGCTCTTTGATGAACAACTAACTTTAAAAGTCACCTTTATCTGACTTCATTAGCTTTCCTTCCTCACTACTCCACTCCAATCACACTTTTCTTTCTCTTGCCTATATGGCTTATGCTTTCTTAATGTTTATTCTTATTTATTCTCTTTTCCCCTTTTATTCCTAAAAGTGTTTTCCTCTTTATTCTTTCTCTCAACTCCTTCCAGTTAGTAAGTTTTTAAAGAGCAGGGCTCTTGTCACTCACGTTCAAACTCTTATCCACACACTTTGATAGGCCCTTATAGTAGAGTGATCGTTCAGAAAACATTATGTAAATGAATGAGTCTTCAATACCACCACTTTAAATCCAAGTTACCATCATCTCTTCCATGGAATATAGCAAGCAAGCTTATTTAAATATCTATGCGGTTATATGTATTCCTTTAATAATTAGACCTTCTAGAATATTCTGCTTCTGCAGCTAAGGCTTTCCCCATTTCAGTAGGAAATAGCAGCTCTCTCTCTGCCTCACAGATACACACTACATAGGTCCTGTCCACCTCTACCTCTCTAATTTAACCCCTCTTACTTTCCCATCCCTTTGGGTTCTCCTCCTCTTCCTCCTGCCCTCTTTCACTCTTTCCACCCTCCTCTTTCTTCTCCTTCTTCGTCCTCTGATCCACAAAGAAAGAGGAAGGTTGGAAACAGTCTCACTGTGTTTCTAGTCATCAGTATTCAGGCCTGCTGTGAGCCTCCTCCTCTTCCAAGCTCACTGCACTGCCCGTGCACCTTGCACCAGCATGTTTTTGCAGACATCTTTTTAATTTGTAAAGAGAAGAAACAGGAGGCCCAGAGGTGATTACCAGTCAGAGCAGTTCATCATTAAAAAGGTCTGAGACTTGTGGCAAGTTGATGACTGTGAGATACAGGTCAAATGGATTTTGCACTATTGAGGCTCAGGGTGAATTACAAAAATTAAATAGCACTCTAATTAACCGGAGTAGTTAGCACATAATTCAGATCTCTAGAGCTCCAGCTGGTTGAAGATTTTTTTTTTTAAGAAAATTACTGTATATACTTGTGCAAAAAAAAAAAAAAAAAAGACAAAAAATCCCATTCTGGTTGAACTTTCTTATGCAGACTTCAAGTGGTAAGAAAACATTACATATTTTTTGTAAAAATGAAATAATCTTACTTGGCAAGAGAAAAAGGTAAATTGCGTTTTTCAAAGGGAATAAAGGATCAACCTAGAAGAGCATGACGGAAGTTTTACATCCTCTTGTTAAACACCTCACATATCCTGACTTGAGCCTTTTAGAATGATACCACATGAATGAAATCTAGACGATTGGGTAAAAAACCCTGCGCTATATATAAATTTTATAAACAATCTGTCCTATTGATGACTTTTTGCAGGTACAGAGTAGCATTTTCCACCATGGATAAGTTAACACACTAGAATGCTTCTTAGATGTACTAAAATTTGCTATAAGAGAAAAATAGTGACATCAACAAAATTACTTAAACATTAGATAAATAAACGCAAAAACGTGGTAGGAAATTATCGCGAACCTTGCCAACTCTTTGCTGTGAACGAAATCTCTGTGCACTGCAAGTGTGTAGTCATAAAAATAAAAATTATAGAAATCTAAAGGAGAACAAATATGCAAGAGCACTGTACAAATAATTGAATAATTTTAGTTAAACTCTCCACACAGGTAAATATTAAAAACGAAGTCGATTTCACCATGGCACAAGACAATTACAGAATCGCTGTGAAACCTCCACAAATGGAAAACCTGCGTCAGGTAGCAAGGAAGTACATGATTAGAAATTAAAGAAGGTTTTGACAAGGGACAATAGAATAATGATTCTGTGTTTCCTGTTAGCTAAAGTTCAAAGGTCAATTAAAATGTTTCGATTTAAGATTAAATCTGCATTTTCTTATTTTTAAATTTTTCTGTGAAATTAACGATGCTCACAGTAGTAACTAACACTCTGTGAGCTTACACTCCGTCAGGCCCTGTGCTAGCCATGCGCAACACCCCGATTGAGGTCATGGCTCCAGAGAAGTGAACATTACTACTAGTACTGTCTAATCACGGAAACACCCAAGAACTCGTAGCTATCAATATGAGTCACAAGTGTAGGACTTTCTGATGCCAATGTCCGTGAGTTTTACATCCTCTCTTAAACTGCACCTTTTCTATGGAAATGAAATAACAGCTAATTAATCTAAAATTTTCTTGTATGACTTACTGGTAGAAGCCTATGGTTACCTCTAACGTGCTGCTTGCAATTTTATCTGGATAAACATTTCAGAAGTTTTGTTTTTCTTAACATCAGAACACTTTTGATCCAAGCTAGAATCCTGATCTAAGTAGGAAGGTCTGTGGATCGGCTTCTTCTGTGTCAAGGTTGTTCACTGTGCTCCAGAGGCTGGTGTAATCTAACTTTTTTTTTTTTTTTTTTAATTTTAGGACAGGATCTGCAGGGTGTTCAGGGTCTCACTACTAGATTGGACTTGTAGTGATCCACCTGTTTACAGCCTCCCAAGAACTGGGATTACAGGTGTGTGCCACCACGCCCAGTCTCAATTGCTGTCTCAGCATGCCCTGGGGGTGGGGCAGGCACAGGAGGGCCAGGGATTGAACCCCCAACCCCTGAACCTGCCTGCAGGTGCTTTAATCTGCTGAGCTTTATCCTTCATATGCTTGTATCCATTGGATTAGGGTGTCAGACCAAAAGTTAATTTTCATCAAAAAGCTCTCAATAAATTCATCTTAACCACTTATTAGTCTAATTAAATACAGGCTGACCAAAAAATGCATATTTTGTTCATTTTTATATGATTATATAGCAGGCAATATAAAAATGATAATTTTATCAAATTTATTCAATACAGTGATCTCAGTGAAATGTTACCTGCCCTTGCAGTGTTCCAGATAGTCAGTATATAAATAAATGCGCTGCATAAGTGATGTTCAGAGTGAACTGTTATGACTTTATAAGTAAACATTTTATTTGAGACCAGGCTTGCAAAATATTTGTATATTCTTTGATATGTTTTAAAACTAAACACTTTCAGTCTCAGGCTTATAATTTGTATCTCTGCCACTAAAATTTGATAAATTATAGTATTACATTACTTCATTTCATTTACCATAAGAGGTGCAATGTGTATATTTTCTCTCAATTTAATGAAAATCTGTTAATGCCATACTAGTTTAGTTACTAGAGCTTTATAGTATGTTTTGAAGTTAGAGCGAAACTTTCATCTCTGTGTTTGTTTGGGTTTTTTTTAAATCACTTTGGGTGATGTAGATATAACAATATGAATTCTTTCAATCTATCAATGCAAGATATCTCTCCATTTGTAGCTTCACCCTTAATATTTTATATTTTCTGTGAATAGATCTGTCACAGACCTGGTTAAACTTAATCATAATTTCTTGTGTTATTGCAAATACTGTTAACTCCTTTTGGATATTTTATTATCTTAGAAACACCAGCCACTTTATATGTTGATTTTGTATTCTGCAAGTATCCTGAATTTGTTCGTTTGTTCGAACAAGTTTTGGTTGGAGTTCTGTAGGATATTCTACATACAAGATCAAATCCAAACAACATTAACTAACATAAAAGGAGAAATTAGATCAACAGAAAGAAATAGAAAAGTGAGAATTAAATCCAGACATTATGGCCCCTAGAATAACACATAGAGTCAATGTTTCTTGACATTGGCCTAGGTGAGGACTTTCTGTTAGGTCCCTAAAACATTGGTAGCAAAAGGAAAGCTAGACAGATGGGCTTTCATTAAACTAAAAACTTTTCCACAGCAGAGTAAAGAAACAATATCCGGAATAAAAGAAAGTATGTATAAAGTTATCATCTGATGAAGGGATAATATCCAGAACACACAAAAATCGATAATTCAGTAGCAAGAAAATAAATAACCTCTCAAAAATTGGGACCAAGGACCTGAGTAGATATTTTTCTAGTGAAGACATGCAATTGCCCAACACATTCATAAAAACCACAGATATTCAACTATGCAAATTTAAACCACAATGAGACTCATCTAAAAAGCTGAAATGATCCTAGTCAGGAAAATTAATCTTTAAGGCCAATATCTGGCACATAATTATAGTAAGAGTTGGTACATTGTTACTGCACACATGATACAATATTCACAACTCATAAACTTTTTTCTGTCTCAAGGGTCTTCTGATTTTATTCTTGTCAATTTTCTTATCTCCAAAATACCTTGAGAATAATCTTAAATTTATAAGAGATGTGCAAGGGCCCTGAAATACTCCAGTTGAGGTGTAGTGGCGTAGGGGCATTCCCTTGGTGATGGACAGTATGATTTCTTTGTTCTCATGTATCTTGTCTTTTTGGGTAGCTCGAGGAAGGACTATCAATACAAAGATTTCAAAAAATCCTCTGTGAGAAACACAAAGGAAGGTGCCATCATGGGATACAAACACTGTGATGGGTAACTGTGGCCATTTAAGCAAGATCGTTAGGAGAAGGCCGCATAGAAGACATGACAATGCTGGGGCCGGGGAGATGGCTCAGTGGAATAAGTGCTTCTCTGGCAAGCGCAAGGGCCTGAGTTCAATCCCCGTTTCTGCAAAATAAATAAATAGGAAAAAAAAAAAGACATGACAATGCAGTATCTCCTTGACAAGAAAGGAGTCACATGGAAGTATTGGAGAAAAGAGCATTACAGACAGAGAACATTAAGACAAAGCTCATAAAGCAGAAATACGTATGGTATGCTTAAGAATAGAAAGGAAACCATGGCTGGGGATATAGCTCAGTGGCATAAGTGCCTGCCTGGCAAGTGCAAGGACCTGAGTTCGATCCCTGGTACCAAAAACAAAAAAACAAAAAAGAAAAGAAAAGAAATAAAAAAGAAAAAGGGAAACCAATGTACTTAGAGAATAAACCATGTGAGGCACATGTGAGGTGAGATGGGAAGTTTACTCAGCTGAGTCTTGACTTCAGGATCCTCGAGGTCAACAGAACCATAGATGGTCCTTAACCATGTGGGATTCCCATCATGGTTCTTCTTAAACACCACCAAGATGCCTTTCTTCTAATTTCTCTCTTCTAGGTAATTTGTATCAACCCTTGCCCTGTAGCTAACCTTTATCTCATAGCCTTTGGCGTCTCCTCTTTGGTGTAGTGGCTTGAGTTTTTCTAATGCCAGCATTATCCTAAGCTATTGTAATTTCTACCTACTCTCCTCTTCTTTTACTAGACTGTAAATTTCCATAGGGTTGAGACTGTTTCTGATTACACTTTGAACTCTGTCTTCTAACCCAGTAACAAACAGTGGACCATCAACAAAAATCTATTGAATGAGTGAATGAATAAGTGAACAAGTTAGCTGTCACTATAATTTAATTTCTTCTTACTGTTTGTCATTTAAAGGGGGACTCTGTTCATAGCTCGTGACTTTTCCAGTCTCTTGGGTTCTACTTTGATGATTTTCTTTTTATTTTATACAGTTTGATACTTAGCATGTTACTTTATAGTAATGTGGCTTTTTAAGTTTGTGCTGGCAAAAAGAAAGAAGACAGTCTAGTATTGCTGTACAACTGCCCCCAGGACCCATTTCTCAGAAAAGGCAGACAGGAATGAGTAGTGGTGGAGGATCTGAGAGCAGGCTGTGTCACTGAAAAATGAGAACAGGGTGTCATTTCCACACTTACTTTCATTCCTCTGATATTCTAGCTCACAAAACCTCTGGCTGGATTGTTGACAGTCCACATGAGAGAAGGAGGATTCTCCTGCCTTTATAAGGGAAATCAGTGTGGCTGTCTAAGAAAGGGTGAGAAATGGTGTTCTGCCTCATGAATAAAAACTATGTATCCAGATGTTGCTGATAAAGAGCTGAAGTCACTAAACCAATTGATAGACTCGCAGGGTAATACAGCTGAGAGGATGACTGGCTTTTCTCTCGCTTAGCTCTCTTTACCAGTGTTCAATTGAACCTGCGGAACCCAGACCTGAGGAGGAAGGAAGTAATTGACATTCAAAGCCTCTATTTTTAGACACCTTTACACCTTCCTTTGCTCCTAACTAGTGAGGATTTTTCCAAACAAGCTTTTAATTAGCAGGTGAGTATAATTGATACGTGGGTTTCTCAGAAGGGGAAGGACCTCGGTGTGGGGAAGAAGTGGGAGGGACTCCGTCATTCTCATTCACCAGAGAAAACCGTTAATTCATTTGCACCTGGATGTTTTAAAGGATCAGTTTCCTGTGGCAAAGAAAGAAAGCAGAGAATCAAAAGGGTGAAATCAGAGAAGAAATAGAGGTACTATAATTTAACATGCTAAGTGGATGATTGAAAACTCAGAAAAACATTGCTACCAACATCCAAATACAGAAACTAACTCATTTGCATATAATCAGGTTCTATCCAAGTGCTAAAAAAGATTAATATTCCAAAATTAAGGAAGCTAAATTTTTTTAAAGGAAAAGAAATGAAATTGAAATGAAACACATTTTGAAATTAATTTCATTTATTAATTTCCATGATTGATGATTTTAACTCTCAAAAGGGTTTTAGAAAGTTAAATCCAAAATAAATGACCTTGCTCTTTTAGAGGGACACAGGAGACGGTATATAACCTGTGTCCAGTTTTATAAAATGGGAGTTTCTAAGGACAATAAAAAGCAATTGGAAGACATATAGTACACAGATCATGAATCAGAAAGTGCTTTCCATAGGTAAGAAGAGAAATACTAAGTAAAAGAAAAATCAAAGGAATAGATTGAATAGATATTGGTTACTATATTGAATCAAGTGAAATTTGAGCTATTAAAACTTACAAGTGGAGCTGAGGAGATAGCTCTGCAGTCTAAGCTCCTGCCTGGCAAGTGCAAGGACCCGGGTCTGATCCCCAGTACTGCACACCATGTGGGCCCAGAATGCTGGCCACTGAAACTGGGCAGGGTGGCACACACCTGTAATCCCAGCCCTCGGAAGGCTGAGCCAGGAGGATCACTACAAGTCCGAGCTGTGTAGCAAGAGGCTATGCCAAAAAAATAATAATAATAATAAATAAATTTTAAAGATATATATATATATATATTTTTTTTTCAGAACCAGGGATTGAACTCAAGCCCTTATACTTGCCAGGCAGCACTTGTTCTACTGAGCTATCTCCCTAGCCCCTAAATAATTTGTTAAAGGAAAGGGTTAAGACCTGCAAATGGATTGGACCATAAAAAGCTTTGCAATCTAGGCAGCAGAAGCTAGTCGACCCCTTATGGCCCTTGCTGTTGGTGTGACGGAGCCGTACCCACGTCCTCTCTCCTGCCATTCAGCTTAATATCCAAACTCTGAATTCTCTGGTCACAGGGGCTAATGAGGCTGGCTTGATTCACATGCCCAAGCACTAGCAAGGGAGGTGCATGAGTGCCTCCAACCTTGCTGGTGTCACCTGTGGTGCAGGAAAAGCCACTCATCCAGTGAAACATTCAACATTCAAACTGTGGGCGCAACTTCTGATCCATTCCAAAGACATAGATAGATAGATAGATAGATAGATAGATCTGTATATCACATCTCTATATCTATCTATCTATGTATATGACTTCTCTACATGTATGTATAGATGTACAGTGCTGTACAACAGCCCCCATTGAATTTCCCTCTCTGCTCCCTGCCTGCACTAGTATGCTTATGAGACTCAAACCCCCATTCTGAAATTCAGTGCCACGCACAGTGGTGTTGAAGTGCACATCCGCTATTATTGAGAGTGGAGGCCTGCATTTCTGAGAAAAAAAAAATTCTCCAGTTCCCCACAGATAGCAACCATAAAAAAATGGCTGCACTTTCACCCTTTAAGATACCTTTTCAGATTATTTGATATTTATTCTTTAAAAAGCCTTAAATAATAGCTTGGACCCTGCTGAGTTCACCATAGTACTGTCAGAAACTTGTATTTATTGGACAAATGGTAGTTACATAGAACACAGAGTCCTAGAAGAGAAGCAAGCCACATAAACATCTCTAGCCTCTAAATTTCGGCTTTATGGATCAGCCCAAACTGGAACTCCTACTTAATATTATTCTAATGGGAAATAATTTAGGTTATAATAGAAAGAGATCTTTGATTATTTAAAAAACTAATACATGCTCTTCAGAATAAATTTTTGTAGAGTTTTATACTCATACTGAAGACTATGTGCCTTTTCCTTTTTTAAGAAAAAGGATGAATGAGGATGCTTTGAAAAAAACCTGTAACCTGACTTCGTGGTTAATCCACACTTTCTAGTACAAATGTGTGACTATCTTGGGCACGGTGCTGAGGTTCACAACGTGGGCAACTTGGCTTATGTACAGAGACTGTAGTTATTTGCAAGAGAAGTCTGAAAAGAACATCGTATCCAATTACATTTCTGCCTTGTATGATTTGTGGTCCTTTGTATGTTTTCCCAGAATGTTAGCGAAACCAAGCCCTCCTAGCAGGCAGCTCACTCGGTCGAGTGTGTACCCACACTATGAAAGTAATGAAAATAAGAACCCTTCAATGCTGTAATTGGTGATCCAGCCTCCTAGACTACTAAAAATTAATTGGCCAGATGTTCCCCACGCAACTGTAATGGGGGATAATGTAGGAGACAGAGTTTTCAACCTTCCCCAGGTGCGCACATTTGAGCAGAGAAAAATGATTATGAGTGACGTGATGACAGGTGCAGTGCCCATGTTCCTCAGTGCCCTTGTGTATCTGTTATATATTTAGGATTTTTCCCCCGAGGCATTTCACAGATATGAAAATAGACAAGGAACAAAACTAGAAGATCCTTAAAATAGAAAAACGGTGCTTGGAAGTTGTGAATAATAAACTAGGCATATATTGACTATATTATTACCTTAGGTTGTGTCTATGTCTGCTCTGCTACATCGTACTGCAGTCATGTTCCAGGCACAGGATCATCACTGGAATGTTCCCAACCTGAGAGTGGGCATTTTTCTCATCTTTACTTTTTAAATTTCTTGAATGACCTTCAGAGAGGTAGAATCAATCTCTCACGGTTACACAGGAAGTAGGAGAATAGATGCCAGGGATCTAATATCAGAGCAAATCGGCTTCTTTTGAAACATAAATAGGCCTCAGAATCACAGAGCTGTTGACTTCTCCAAGCAACAGGCACTCTGACAGGCCTGAACTTGTACTAACTCACTTAATCCTGACAGTCATTAAGAGAAGTCCAAATTAATGTCCTTGCTTACCGAAGAAGAGTTGGATGATATAGGACCTATCTGAACTTGACCAAAGGCACACGGTACTACAGGAGTGACAAGGTACTCAGATCTACTTTACCCTGACCCCAAAGCCCAAGTCTGTATCATAAGGAAGCCTTGCTCTGGAAAGATTATGTCAGGATGGGGTTGTAGCTCTTTAGTAGAACTCTTGCCTAGGAAATAAGAGGCCCAGGTTTCCATCCCCTATAAAGAAAAACAAAACAAACAGATACAAAGCAAAACAAACAAAGAAACAAAATCAAGAAAACCTATGTCTACTGGAAATAAAAGTGTAGTATTATTACTTTAAGACTGAGTTTCTTTATTGTCCTTGTTCAAGTGTTTTTCATTCACAACAAAAATGGTTAGCCTGAGATCTGTCACACAACATTTTCTTGGCCTTCCACTTTAAATGGAACCCACAGCACCCCTGATTGTTCTATGCAATGCCCTTAAGGACTATTTAGGGAAAAAAATGTTGTTCTTCTGATAAAACAGCACAGCTGTCTCAAAGGGCTTTTAATCCATCTTTTTAAAAGATGTGGACTTTCTAAAATAATGTCGCCCCCATTTGTCTTCTATGAAGGAAGATATTTCAAAACTAGGAACACCTATCATAATAAACCATTAAGAAGACTCTAGCATTTCAGTATATTTTTAGAATTTCATATTTCACCAAATGTTGTTATATATAATTCATGGTAGTGGGATATGATGGGATATGACAGTTATCTCATTTGTGAAGAAAGACCAAATAACTCATGCTCCCACATCCACAAATAAATTATTCTTTTCCCCAAGCACAAGATTCTGTTTGTTAGTTTCCTTACCTTAATGGATTTTCTCTTCAGTGTAATACCTTTTGTGGAAAACTATGACCCTTAATATCAACTTGGCTATTATGAGAGGAGAAAACTTCCTAGAAATTAGCCTCGTGTAGCTAAAAAAGGAGCATTAGCAGAGTAGTCTCTAACTCTAGATGTAGAACGAGGCCCCACATGGTCATTTTTTCATTCAGTGTTTCTGTCACCTGTCAAATATGTGAGGACAAAGAGCCTATTTTTCCTCAAGGGGTACTGCGTGCTTCAGCTGACTGAAAAGAAACTGTGTCCCCACTTTCTTTCATCAGTTTCAAAGGTCCTACATGTGACCCTCATGTTACAATGCTGCTATATTAGAGCCTAACTACCAAACTTAAATTGGGGGTGGGGGTCTCTGAATGTTTAGGTTCTCAGAGCATTTAAAAGAATGAATATAATTAAATGAAACATCTTCCTAATTAAAGTGCTTCGATATGTTGAACATATGCCTTCCTAAATTTTCAATGTTTCTATTTTTTTTATCCTTCGTAAACATGCACAGTTCTTATGGGTTTTAGTGTTACCTGGTGTGGATTGTATTTGGTGACATGCTGGCTGCTCAGCTTCAGAGAGGGCCCTAGTTTCCACTTTTCAGCACATTCTTAAAAGCACAGTATAACTTTTTTTGAAATGGAAGTAAAATTAATTCAATGGTATTTTTAAAAAACAGAAACAAAGTGTTATTTCTAGAAAGAAAGCATTTGGAGAGAGAACTAACTTACATGTCCATTATTTTTTCTCATAAATTTTTCTACGGGAACTCATATCATGGTACATTTTTAAGCATTTTATCATGAAAAAAAACCTAAGCCCACATCCATAGAGAAGACTTAAGGTATATATTCATGGTTTTACAATAAACAAGAAATATATACTTACATAAGAATGCCCAAAGGGCACTTAAGTTTACCCCTGTGTACTGTAAACCCATACAAAATAACTTACCTCACCAAAATATTACATATTTGTATATTTTATTACTGTGCACAGTAATCCAGGAGTGACATATACGTATGTGGATTATGTTTGCCAGCTGTGGATGGATATGTGTACATGTGTGTCTTTGTGCATAACCAATGCTCATTCCATCAAGCAACATGCATGCTCTGATCTTTTAGGATGATATATATATATAGGGCAAAGGAAAAAACATCTAAGTTAATAGTCCAAGTATCAGCAATAACCACACCTCAGTTGGACTTGCTTATGTCAGTATCAGCCTGGTGCAAAGCTAGCAATAATTCTAAAAGTTAGGTGGTCACTGGCCTCCACTGAAATTACCAGAAGCTGAGAAGATTCTAGAAGAATCCTTCTAATAACATCTTTTTAGATAGGCACGCTGTAAATTGCTTGATAGTTTTGCATTTCGTTTTGGTCACTTTTCAGCAATGAGATGATTAGGCTGTGTATAACTGCGATTCTTCAAGGAATTCTACAAGATTTGGTTGCTTCTGTGGACCTGTAATGGCCAATAGAATTCTGTGCTTACAGCTTTCACTATTTAACTTAAAATTAGGTGGGAGATTGGTACATGTTTGCAGAGCTGGATTAGATGATGATAAAAATTCAAAGCGCTTTAGGCATCATGGCTATCGAGCTGAGCAGATTTTTGAAAACTAATTTTCTAACACACTGTATTATATTCTTCATCTCATTTAACTCAGAGTTCCTTTGAAATAGGTTGGAAATCTCCAGTTTCCAGATGAGGAAACTGAAATTTGGTTAAGTCACTTACCAATTCATTTCCTTCCAGAAAGCCCTACCTATTCCATCCTGCCTAGACTTTATTAAAGGCATTTCTGTAATATAATCATGTGACCATTCCCTCTGCCACACAAATTCAAACTCTGTAAGCACTGGAACTTTATCTTCTTCATGATTGTATCCCCGGAGTCTAGTACGTTCATTACATTTATTCAATAATTATTAATTGAATGCCAAATGCTAGTGAGCTAATTACCAAATATAAACAACACTCATATCTTTGAACAGCTGACCTTCTAGTGGAGGGAGACAAAAGGAAGCATAAACATAATGTGAAATTCTATGGAATGTCAGATGGAGAGATGCAGTGTGTGGAGTAAGAAACCAGGAAGTACTGGGGAAAGGTCAGTCAGGGAAGTCCTCACAGAGAAAGTCACATGTGAGCAAAGCCATGGGAGAGAAGTTTAGGTCACAGGGAAGAGCCTGCTAGACAAGCCAGCTTGTAGCAATGAGGTAAAAATGAGCAGGCACAGTTGAGGGCAGTAGGGAGGGTGCTGTGGCTGGACAGGAGGTCGTCAGAGGTGCAAATTGATGGATCAGATCAAGGAAGAGGTGAGTAGAGGAGGGTAAAGAACTTCTAGGGCCTTATTGGGTCATACATGACCACAGCTTTTGATGTGAGCACAATGCAAAGTCATTGAAGAGTCTGAACAGAGGAATAACTTGACTTGGTTTTCCTTTATAGGATGATTATAAACTGTTGGCCTGAGAACTGAGACAAAGAGGTCAAGAAGGGAAGCAGAGGGAATGTTTGCTTGTATTGATGTCATTCAGGCAAATAATCATACAGTACAACTTAAACAGGCCAGTGAATGTTGGTGAGAAGTAGGGGAATTCTGGAAGTATTCCCCAGATGTTGCTTGCATCATAGAGTTTGATGGGATGTATGATGGTAGAAGATATGTCAGGAATGACTTGATCTGTTAGGGGCTGAGCATTTGGCAAGATGGACCCATCACTGATGGATCCATTGCATCCTGGTATGATTAGGGGTAAAGTATGAAGGTGAATTTGGAAATGAGTCAAGTTGAGATTCCTATTAAACACCTGCCTGAGATATTAGACTGGGGATTGTATGTGGGAGTCACTGGGAGCCCAGAACAGAGCTTAAGCTTTAGGTATAAAAGTGCTATTGTTTTGGGTTTTTTTTTTATATTTCAGAACTGAGGATTGAACTCAGGCCCTCACACTTTCCAGGGAAGCACTTATTCTATTTAGCCGTCTCCCTAGCCCCTGAAAGTGCTGCTGTTAATGTAAGATGGCACTGAATGACGTGGCACTAGATGCAATCTCTATGAGAATGAGTGAGTGCCTAGATCATCAGAGGTATTTTAAAATTTTCTGTAAGGGAATAAATGAACAAATGCAGCAAGGGTGAGATTGGAAGGAATTTTCTTTGACATCAGAGCTATTTTTTTAGTGTTTGTATAAATTATAATTTTTTCCATCGTCATCGATAAAACATTTCTCTATTTTAACAACTCTCCAAAACTCAACAACAACAAAATGAATTTGTGTGAAAGGATAGTGGGGGACTCCTAGAATGTTTTTTGAAAAGCATAGAGCCAACTTTCCAAGCTACATAAAAGGAAATTTGGCCTACAGTAAGTAATACAGGCATTTAAAAAAAAGAGCCAGCAGTAGGTAAGCTTTAGCCCCAGAACAAGAATGATAATGGCAATAATAATATTTGAAACTAAGACCTGAAAGCCATTTCTAGTTAATACCCACCATGTGGCAGGAGATGCTTGTCATCCGGATGGAAATCACAGTTGAATGAGTGACTCCTATTTTACCTCTTTTCATCTTTACACCACTATTACGATGGGTATGTTATTGCTCCACTTTATACACAAATAAACTCCGGGTGAGAGTTGGTATGTGATCTTCCAGGTTACACAGATGTCGAGGAGCAGAGACTGGGTGTCCATACAGATTTTTCTCTTCCCAAAGCACATGGGTTCCCCACAAATAACCTCAGCCATTCAGCAAAAGGTGAGATCTTTTCAGAATAGTGAAGGAGGTAGGGACGATGGCTTTGCTCCTGCTCAATAGGCAAAGAAAAAAACAAGGAGGTAAATGAACTTGCCCAATTTCAGCAATCTCTAAAAGCAAAGATTTGGTCTGTGGTCTGCTGGGTGTGCACCTGTGTCCTCTTGCCACCACTCTGAACTAAGGACAGTGAAACCACTGATGAGCCTAATGAACACACTTTTGCTTCTTCCTTTGAAAGATGTTATGGTTATTGATTGCCTTCAGCCATCAAATTATGTGACTGTACTAAATGCCTATGTTTATTGAGTATATTGTTGAATTTTCTCGAGGCTATATTGGTTTCTCTTTATATAGTTCTGCCTAACTTAAATCCTAATTGTGATAGCATTTTTCCTTAGTATCACAGAATGACTTTGGGTTCTAATAATGTTTATTTTCCAATTGATTTTTATTTGATTTCTTTTTTCTTAATTGTCCCCTACCCCCTTCCTCAAATGGCTCTTGTTTGGAAACAAGGAGCTGTCTCCTCTCACTCAGGATGCCTCATTCTGATGCAGAGAATCAATCTCTCTTGTCAATACAATATTTCTCTGTCTGCTTTGTCATTTATTTTTGTATTGGATTTTTTTTTACTTTATTTCTCTAGCCCTTTTTCTTTTGAATCCTTTAAAAATTTATTTCTCCCAACTGAATCATTTCAGTTCTGTGGAATGAGATTCTGCTTGTTTTTTTTTCTTTCTTTGTGTTGTGTTTATCATGAGATTAACATCATTCTTTTTTTCTTCCTCTTCTTTTTTGGCTTTTGAAGTTTCGCAAGCATTTCCTCCCTGTCATTTTCATTTTCCTTCTTGTTTTCGTGGCTCTGGGTTGTACAAGTTCTCTGTGGCTAGCTCCCTACCTGTCTTTCACTTGGTCTTGTTTTCCTGCATCAGCTTCTTGGGAGGTTTGATTCTTCAATTTTTTACATGATGATATCAGAAGGCTTTGCTACCAGGTACAGTCTAAGAATAATAATTTCCCTGCTCTGTTCTGCTCCCTCCACAGTTTTACTAGCAAGTGGGTAGTATTGGAAGAGGTTACATTCTGCTAGGCTTGCCCAAAGTTCTGTTTATTAAAAAAAAGTACTTAAGCCTAAAAGAAACTCTATCTCAAAATAAGATTGAAGTTTATGAAAGCCTATTACTATTCCAGTGGTCTTGGCAGTCCACAACAAATGTGGGCCAGGGTAACTACTGCATACTGAGTGAAGTTCAGGTTCTAATTTTTGATTAATATTTTTCAAATGAATGGCATAATAATAAAATACCAGTGAAATCTTATAGTGTATGTTTGATTTCATTTTATAGTGTCGATAAAGTTGGATCACCATATTGCATATGGAACTATTGCTTTGAAGTAAAATAGATCTGATTAAAAAAAAATTGGGGTATAACTATGAATGTCCATTTTGTATCTGTATATTCAAAGTGGTTAGGATAGATATATAGTTGCATTCTCTTAATGAATAGAAGATTTTTTTCTAATGGTGTTTGTAAGTAGGATCACAAGTCTGCATCTTGTACAGCAATTAACCACTAAGAAGAATATATGCAGTGTATTATTTGTTGAAACTGTACTTTCGATTTGATTTGAAACTGTCTCATTGCTATCTGTTTATCAATAAAACTTTGAAAAGAAAAAAAAATAGATCTGAGTTTGAATACTGGTTTCACCTTCCTCCACCATGTGAACTTTAGGCAAAAGGATAAACTTGTTCCAGTTGTAAATTTCAATTCTTCATTTTTGCCAAAGGAATAATTATTTCACCTTGGTACAGTTGGGGGGTTAAATATGACACCACTTCTGTTAGCCTATTAAAGCTGACATAACAAAAGTGCCTGTAAACTGAGTGTTTACAAAACAAAAATTTGTTCTTTTTTCAAAATATTAGAGCCTGGGTAATCGAGGGAGAGGGGACAGTCCTTCCTTGACATGCAGGTTGCCAAATTCTCTTCTTGTCCTTTTGTGGTCAGCCCTTCATGTGTGTGTCTGTACATGGATCCCCTCCTCCTAATGGAATGTAGCTGTCTTGGGTTAAGGATGATTCTAAACTGTTTGTTAACTTCATTGATTTTAGAAAGTTCTATCTCCAAATACATTTGC
>NW_004524661.1:7409377-7421909 GCF_000260255.1 Octodon degus | reverse complement strand
AAAACACAGTTGTTTTAAGTATCAGACAGATCTTTACCTTAGAATAAAACTTGCTAAAATGCCTAAGTATTTCTGGATTATACCTTCACAAAGTAGAAAAAAATCATAATTAAGAAAATCTGAATAAACCGTTTTGAATCAAGTCACCTGAGACAAAAATGTAAGGAAACAAGCGTTTACAAAATTCCATGCAAGTGTTAATGGTAATGGCCCAACTCCTTCCTCCTCCCATAGTCATTTCACAGGTGGCACCCTTAGTAATTTCAGTTAAACAGAGCCAGGTGAGAATAGGACACGAATAAGAATCCCATTATCACAAACCAAGGCTCCTTGGAAAGAGAAGTAAACTGTAGCTCTGAGAACATTCTTTGCCCAGCCCCTTCCATCTCCACTCCCATGTTTTACTTTTGGTCCTACCCACCCTTTAGAGAACTGAGGAGAGCTGAAACCCTATATGTACCATTACTTCCACTTCCGCAAGTCAAAACATCTCAGTCTTCTCTGGCCACTCCTCAGATAAAGCAGTCCTCTACATTTTACAGCATATGTCTATGACACAATATTTTCCTGAGTCTTCAATCCTCTTTCATTCTTTCATCGTTATTTATTCGGTGATAGAGTCTCTCATGCGATCTCCAGTGTTGTATTCTTAGTCTCTCTTTTATACATGTAACAGCCAATGCTGTATGTAAATTTCATAGGACTCCATGTGCTTTATACCAGCAAGCTGCTGCTAGGCATTTAAAGATAAAGTATTTGGTCATATGATAAAAACTGAAAATAAATTCAATTACCATGTATAAAATTTAAACAGCTTAATATTAGTGTCTGATGGAATCTAAGGAGAAGTATGTAAACATAGACTGCATCTCAGTATCTTTTTAAATTTATTTTTAAAGAGAATAAAATACAGTAAGAAAGAACATTAGAAATGATGCAATATTTCACTAAACAAAGTAATAATTCAACAACTGTTCTTATATTGCATAATGCTGTCTTCAAATTAGTTGTTTAGGTCAACAGATGAAAGCGTGTGACAGTGGTTTGAAAAAGAAATTTAAAAAGAGAAGAAAAAAATTAAGCATCAACTGCTCCTTTCAATAGACCAGCAGAAATCAGCAGTAGAATTATCTAAGTTATCATGTAAATATACACAGAAGTCTTTTTCCCTTTCTTCTTTCTTTTGTCCTTTTCTGTCTCTTTGTAAATAATTGGGACTCCTTAAAAACTTCTTAAAGATGAAATTTGGGGAAACTTTGGGACATCTATACATAGACTTTCCTTTACTTCTTAGTACATTTCTCTAGATTTAAAAATGTTTCCCCCTAAAGAGGCTCAAAATAAAGAAAATTAAAAGGAGTTAAGATGTATTATGTACAGGGACCAATTCCACACAAGGAATGGAAATATGCACCACATGCATATACTGATAAACCTTTTAATATGTAGTAAAATATTTTTCAAGATTAAATGTCTGACTGCCTTATGAAATGCATCTCTTCCTTTCTGAAGGTTATGAGACACTTGAATGATTTCTATGGCTAATTTTGCCTGTCTTTGATTTCTACCTTACATGCTATCTTAAAATATAAGAGCTGTTTAATATGGGCCTCCACAGTCCTATTTCTCACCCAATTAGGTGGCCACTTACTAAATCAAGAATAAATTTCAGGTTCTTTAAGACTATCCCAATTCTTCAACCTCATCTTGTAATGCTACACAGACCCTCAAGTAGATCACATCACATCAGCCCTGCTCTTTTCTTGCCTACTACAGACAGCATTTCTGCACTGGAAACTTTGCCCCGTCTCTTTTGAGATAATTGTCACCTATGGCTACCTAGTGAAAGCCTACCTATGCAATGACTTTCAGTTAATCACCTACAGCTGTACAGAAGCTCCACTTCCTCTGACCTGTGATACTTGGTGTCTAGCACATGTTCATCACTCATTTTTACCATGTCCACTGTAGAAAAGTGAGCAACGTGGGGTCGGTTAGATAGCTCAGTGGATTAAAGCACCTACTTAGGTAGATGCAGGGACTGAGGTTCAATCCCCAGAGTGACCTGCCAGATCCACTCCTGGGGCCCACTGAGATGGCGACTGAGATCAGGCGTGGTGGCCCACCCCTATAATCCCAGTGCTTGGGAGGCTGAAAACAGGAGAATCACTATGAGTTTGATCTACGTAGTGAGACCCTGTAGACCCTGTACTAAATACATTAAGGAAAAAAAGTGAGCAATGCAAGAGAATTAGAGAAAAAAATTTAAAAGATGAATTATCTCTCTCCATCACCCACGAATATTCAATAATAAGGTCTTTTTATATATCTGGTCCTCTTCATAATTAAAGGAAGCCAGAGAATGCCATTATTATTTTACTATATGTCAGCTACTATTTTAAGATTTTATGACCATTATATTATTTAATCTTCACTACTACTATATAAGTGTCTTATTTTTTATCCTTGTTTGGTAGAACAAAAACCCAAAGCTTAAAAACTTTAGGCCAATTTCCCAAGGTCATAAAACTACAAAGAGGAATAGTGTGAACTCACATTCGCTTCACTACAGAACCTTGAGAAAAGCTACCTGTAGCACAATGGTGCTGAGTTGTGTGTATGTGTACAGTTACAGATAATAACAAAACTTTTATGATATATAAAACACATTCAGAACTTTTGGAAGACAATGGAGAAACAAAATTTCTAAGAATAAATGCCAAATTTTATATTAAGAGCACACTAAGGAATCATCTTAAACAGCCTCAATAGTTACCTAAAATACAATTATAGCTCACTCCTGTACAGTGCCCAGGTCGAGTAAAGTAAAACACCGTCACTCATTAGCTTGTACTTCACAGTAACACCGCGACAGCAGTGCTTTGATGGCTACCACCTTACAGATGAACAAAACTGAAGTCCAGCCCAGCTAAGTGATTTTCCTAGTGTCACAAGGCCAACAGGATACCCCAGTTTTGCAATAGAGAACTAACTACACCATCCTTTCAGAACTTTGAGATACTTTTTTTTTGGTGGAACCATGGATTGAGCTCCAGCCCTTGCACTTGCCAGGCAAGTGCTTATTCTATTGAGCCATCTTCCCGGTCCCTGAACTTTGAGATACTTATCTTCTATCTGTTGACTTCCTTTTTGTCTTAATGTTTCATTGGCATAACCACAATGTACCTACTTTGGTCAGAGCCTAGTATTTAGTAAGTAATCTGCAGCTCAAACCCAAAATGGGAGATCATTCTCCAGCCAGTTTTGTTTGCAGTAGCAGGTTACTAGCTTTAATTAACTTTGTCTAGGCCTGCTTTTAGTTTCACCTAAGAAAAGACACAAAAGGGCCCTTTAACTCTGAACATCATTTTCATGTTTTTACTCCATGTGTCCTCAAGATAGTACTCTTTCCCTGCTGTTCTTTGATTTTTGCCTTTTCTCATTCTTTAAAATGTAATAAGGGTGTTAGTCAAAAATTAGTCATGTGTCCACTACAGCAGTGTAATTCATCTAGACACATCATTTCCTGGGAAATAGTAGAGAACTTTGAGGAATACTAAATTTTAAAGGTTGAAATACCTTGCTTTTAGGAATCCCCTTATCCGTTCCATAACTAAATTATTTGGTCACAAATTGTTGGTGGTTTTTCCCCGCCGTGGGTATGTATATTTTAAAGATAGTCTCCTTAGCAAACTATCTCTAAGGCTGTTGCCCTAAAAATGCTAAAATTCCATGCGTTGTTTCTTTGTTGTTGTTGTTGTTGTTTTGTGGGCGTGTTTATTTTATTTTTATTTTTAGGAAAGGGTTTACAGGGTATTCAGAAGTCAAAGATCTATTCAATGAAAATTACAATACTCTGAAAAAAGAGATCGTAGAGGGTTTCAGAAAATGGAAAGATATTCCCTTCTCCAGGATAGGGTCTCATTACTAGATCAAACTTGCAATGATCCGCCTGTTTACAACCTCCCAAGAGCTGCACGCCACCACGCCCAGTCTCAATTGCTGTCTCAGCTCGGCCAGGGGGCGGCGCCTGCACTGCAGGCCCTGGGATTCTGCTTACAGGCACTTTAATCCGCTGAGCTACTTGGCCCTAAAATTCCATTCTTGCCTTCTCTATGCTCACTATAGTTTAGTAATATTGAATGAAAACTGCTAATTTTCAAATATTTACAGCACAGTTCTAAACTTCCCCTACCTAATTCCACACACAAACATGTTCTAAAAACTAACACTGAAAAAAAAAATGACTCCTTCTATTTTTGTGATTCTAGACTTTGAAGAGACAGCAGCATAAGGGGGACATTTCACAGCTCCGCTACTGTCCTTTCTGTATTCTGCGTCAGTTGCATGGACGCCTTCCCTCTTGAAACTTTCATCATGTACAAGGCTATTAACATTATGAGGATAGGACGAAACATTAATAAATCCTGAGACTTACTGATGATGTCATCGCACTGGTCAATAAAATACATAGAGGCAAGGGTTTCCCACGCCACCCGCCTCCGCTAACTAAATCAGGATACATGAGCAATTAACTCTTTAATTAAGATGAATGGCTGACATTAGCCCTCCTTAAACTCTGCTCGTCAGCATTTACAAATAGAAAAAGACGGATGCCTCCTTCCCAAGAAATGTAGGTTTTAGTTTTCATTCATCAGCATAGTCTCATTATTCTGTCTTTTAAAACAGAATCACTAAAATGTGTAGAAATGGTCAGCGATCTTCCAACAGGGACATTTCATCGGTCAAATATCTTACTGTATAAACCTCCAAATGGGAATCTGGTAGGTTTTTAGATGAAGCTGATTATTTATTTACCTATTTATTTAGCATTCCCTTATCTCCCTCTGCACAAGAATCTATTCATTTGTTCTTCCAACAGGCAGTCCTTGGAATCTGCTACTTTGTGAGTCATTTTGCTCAGAACGGAAAGTCTGCAGACTCGCACTGGAGTCTGGCTCCCCCTCATGTTAGCTGCCCTGTGGCCTTAAGGAAGGAAGTCTCTGCACCCTGGTTACAAGACTTGCTTACTAGAGCAGTTGATCCCTAAGTTTTCTTTCAGTAATATTTAATACAGTGAAAAGAAAAATAAATGCATTAATTGTTCCAGAAACAAAATATCTAAATCAGTAACAAGAGAAGAATAAGGTAATCCATACATGTAACTTAACATTTTCTAATAGTCACGTTAAAAAAAATGAATTAATTTTAATATTTTCTTTAGCTAAGCATTTGTCATTCTTACGTGTGGTTATATGATGTGTTTTAAGCACAATCTATGGTATTGTCTTTGTAATCCTCGGACACAATGCAGCTCAGAGTAGCCATATTTCAAGTGATCAAATTCACAAGCTACTACTTTTCTTTTTGAAGAACACAATTCTAATGTAAAATGTATTTAACTGCAAGTATAAGAGCAACCACAAGTGTATCTCTTTAATATTTATCAGTTTTGAGTGATTTTTGAACAAAACAGACCTTCTAACTATATATTTTCACAGATTTTAAAATCCAAGAAAATTACTTTTACCATCAGTTTACATTACCTATAAGAAACTGAAGTCACCAGAGTCAGTGTGACTTATTATGAAAGGAATAACACTATCAAGTGAACCCACTTACCACTGTGTAGAACAGATTGAGAAGGCCTGAGAGTGGCAGAGGTAGTGCCCACTAATCCCCCAGGGTAAGCAGAAAAATTCTGTGCTCCTTCCTTACAGTACACAGATTTATGCTTCTCTCAAGCTGGGGCCACCATCCTTTTCTTTCTGGTTTAACTGGATTTAACATATATTTATGGGATGACACAGAGGTTTTAGATTTTGATGTTTACAGCTTTCTTGTCTTCTCACCACATCTGAATTTTTCAATTTAAGGTGTGTAATAGATGATAATAATGCCTACCGAACTATATTTACTTATAATTAAATTTAGTTACATAATTAAATATAAGTGCTAGGTACATTGATAAATGTGTTTTGCATTTTATATAATAGAATCTACCCTGGAGTTGTGCATACTAAAATAGTGAGAAGTAGTTTTCATATTCTCTAAGAAAATTTCCCCGTTTTGTTAGCTGTAAGTGCCTTATAGATATCTTTATTGACTGTATCCATGAATGCATGTTGTTGACTTAAATGCCCTGGAACAGGGTTTAGAACCCAGAAAGTCTGTCACTAAGTATATGTTGAAGACATGTTTAAAAGAAATTATAAATTTTCAAATAAGGCATTTACTTGATAAAATTCTATTTTCATATGATACACACTTTTTATAGAGAAGGAAATAAATATTTGGGAACTAAACCTACATTTCTGTGTGACATCATTTACCAAATTAAAGGTGTCTTCTTCAAGCAGAAGAAGCACATATTTTAAAACAATCTAAACTGTCCTCTGTCACAAAGGAAATCACAGCCTCACAGAGGAGACGATGTTCAAATCAGTGACGGATACAGCACATTACGCAGTAGGGCAGCAGGGTACACAGGGTTAGGAGGAGTCATAGAACATTTCTAGATAGCTTAGCAGGGGATGTCCCAAGTCAAGGGACACAGTAACAGATGAAGACGTAAAGGCTTCTTGCTGAGTAGCCTGCAAATTCGCACCTATTGGGAATTTTGAGATTTAAGAGGGTGGAAAGATGCTGTGTAGACCTGATGAGGCCTGTACATATATACAGATATACGTATGCACATATATACATATATACATCTATACCTACATCATTGGGATTTTGCCCTCTGTCTTGTTAGCAGTAAGACATCATTGAAGGTTTTCAGGTAAAAACATGAAATCTAATTTGACTTTACGCACATTATCCATAGATATGGTGAATAACTTGAGAAATGCCACCAAGTGGAGCCAATGGGAGGCCTGAAAACAGAAAACCTGAGGACCTGTGGCAAGCTTTGAAGGATAGTAGTGCAAGGGCAGAGAGGTTTGAAACCATTGTAAGGCCAATTCTAGCACGCTTATTACGGGCCCCTGACTAAACAGAGGATATTAATTACTGCTTAACTAAAGCTTTGAGCAGGTGGATGTTGACATTGTGAAATATCAAAGCAACTCAGAGATTAATCTAATCTTTTTTTTTGCTACAGCCAAAGGAAGTTTTCACATTTAGTAATGTTTTCTGTCCACTTTTTGAGCAGTAGTTCTTGTAATACTGTGGAGAATATCCTGAACAGGGAATAAGGAAGAAAAAACTATTTCATACACTGTTTCTGAAAAAAGTTCAGAAGATCCTTAATGCAGAAGGAATCAAAGACAATTGTAAGAATCAAATCTATAAACAATCTTCCACTGGAGAGAAAATACTTCTCCAATCTAAAATTCTTCTTAGTTTAGTACTTGGAGGCAAATTGGTAATTAAGCACATGCATGTGATCAAATTCAGTCATGGTAAATATTCTGAAGGAAAGACCTTGAAATCATCCCAAATGCTTCAAAATGACATAAAAGCTTGTTAGGATTTTAATGAGATTTGGGAACATAAAACAAAGTTGTGTGTGTGTGTGTGTGTGTGTGTGTTTCACATAAAACATGACAGTATGGAGACACAAAATCACCTACCTAAATGTATCCTTTTTGAAATCTTCCAGAGTGAAAAAGGTAATTAAAGGGTCAGGTCAAGCAAAGACACAAATTATTAAATCTCCATTGTAGCAGTAATAGAAAAAATGAGCCATCATTATGTTCCTAATGATGCATTGTGATATTACATTTTGAATTGTAAATAGTACAGTGATTGTCCGTGTGACTTCTATGAAAAAAATCTAAGACAGTGGCTCAATATTAGGAGTCCTTTGCTGGAGACATCTGGCAATGCAGGAGAGCCGGGACACAGTTGGTGGCTGCCATCTCTGAGGTAAAGACCAGGGATCTCCGCAAACCCATAACTGTGCCTTGGATAGTCCCTTCCCACAACCACCACCACCATCATCATCATCATCATCATCATCAACAACAACAACAAAATTCTCTTGTTTGAAAAATATCAGTAGTGGTGAATTTGAGAAATCCTGATACAGACCATAGATGAAGCTGCTTAGAAGTGTCTCAGATTTGCTGTCATAATGTGTGGAGAGAAGCCTAATATTTTAAATTAAAATATAATCAAGTGTGGCGATTCATGAATTAAGTGCTCTGACACACTCAGATGGAGGATGGAAATAAAAGGTCTAGTCACTTCGTATTCTCTATCAATAGGCATGTTTTTCCCTGTGCATAGAAGCAATTCTATTTGAAGTCATTCATATGCCACTTAGCATTTTCTCTGGGAAATTGCTTTTCTAAAATCCAAGGCAAAGTTGTAACACTGGCAAAATCTGAATGCAAGAGAGTTTGGAACAGTTTTTGACTGAGAAATAGTTTGCTTTCCCGAACAGGTAGCTGGGTCTGTTTATATCTACTCAGGAAAGAAAGCAGTATGGTCACAAACCTAAATGCTTAACACAAGGCCGATTGGCATTTCCTATTAGGTGTAGTTTTAGTTGCATTTCTGGTTGTTGAGACAAAGACATGTGACACCCAAAGTTAAAGAAGGAGAAGTTTATTTTGGCTCACAGAAGAGCTTTCAGTCCATAATCAGCTGGCTCCAAGGTAAGGTGACATGGCAGAACAGTCAGGAGGCAGCAGAAGACAAAAACAGCGACAAGCAACAAGGGAAAAGGGACAGACAGCAGCCGCTGTCAGTGCCTTTATATTCTAGTAGACCCATGTCCTTGGGGCAGGTAGCACTCACACATGGTACTATGCTAAACCACCAATCAGTGCACACACTCTGATCCCAGCATCACACATTCTAGATCCAGGTACCTCTG
Source organism: Octodon degus (assembly GCF_000260255.1). NCBI lineage: Eukaryota > Metazoa > Chordata > Mammalia > Rodentia > Octodontidae > Octodon > Octodon degus. The sequence goes on along the minus strand of NW_004524661.1, from coordinate 7,413,085 downwards.
AGAAGCTCCCACCTATGATTGCATGAGGCTTCGGGGGGAGGCATCTAGATACCAGCCATAGCATGTACAGTAACTTTCACATCAGTGAAAATTAGCTACTTTCCTCAACTCTCGAAGCTCCCCCAAGCTATGCTGGCTGTCCTGAGCTTTTCTGAGGGTTGTCACTAGGTATGTAGCCCTATAGTGAAAGGGTATACTCACAACATATCAAGGAACTCAGGAAGCCTGTCCCCAGACTGGCAAATGGGAGCCTGCAGTCATTTGGGTTGGCTGTGCCTCAGCCATACCTGCAACTAAATATTTATCAGTTTGGATGACGTCAATGGATGAAGGGGCCCAGTTGTACGATGCTGCAGGGATGTTGGCTCTGAAAATTGTTGAAGAGCAAGGACTTTGGATTGACAGGGGACAGTGGGGACACTGAGCGGTGCAGGCACCTCTGACTAAGAGCAGCGCTTACTCAGCTCAGCAGTCACTTTTTGAGGTCATAGCTCAAGTTGCCAGATTTTTCAAGAGAAGAAGCAAAGTCTAATGATTTTTAAACATCGTCAATAAGTCAAATTAAAATACTGTTCAGCCAGCACTGCAGCCTGTATAATCCCTTTGAGGGTACCTGTGGAACACGCATTTGCAAAGGCTGCTTTGAAGAGGTAGTGAAAGAAATACTTTGAGTCCCAATTGCAACACAGAGTCACTTGTGAAATTGCCAGCCTCTTCTGCTCCACACTAGGAAGGATTTCTCAGAGACACCTGTCCAGGTGGATTCAAACTACAACTGGTCTTTAAGGCATCAGCGGGCCTCCTGTTTAACAAGCCAGACAGTTGGTACTTTGAGTACCAAATTTTGTGGCATAAATTGCAATATCTCCACGTGACCACAGAAAGAGGGCTTCCATATTCCTTTGCGGGGAACTCTTAGGAAATTATTTCCTGTAGTTGACATAAATATGAGCTTCATGTTATGCTCATGTGGGTATGAAATTCCAGCACTATCTTCATGATTTTATAGGTATCACATATGAAAAAACAAATACTAAATACTCTCTGAGTTGCTTTCTGAGAGGTTGCTAATGAGAATGCTGTGTGAGATAATTGGAAAGGAAACCACCAAAAGGTGACAGAAACACTTTACTTGAAGTCTAAAATGTGAAAGGCTCCCATAATTTTGTGCCAAATAACTAATTATTGAAAGTGCCTCCCTTTCCTTCACTTTTTTACATTTTCATGATCTTTCAATTAGCTTTTTTCATATTGGGAGAATTTAGTATAATGAAAGAAATACTTGTTGCCCCGTCATCAGTGTTAAGGTTTGTATCCCATTGCAATAAGTTGTATACTGACAGATCTGAGGAACAAATTTCAACAAAAACACTGAAAAAAATGCTATTACCTTTATCAATATCAGGCCAAGTTATAGAAGTCCCTTATGTGAATGACCTTTTTAGAGACAAGTAATCTACCTGGAGGGGGGCAAGGGGCTGTGAGATCACTCATTCTTTATAGCTCGGTATGAAAATACAAAATGTGGCATAAAATCACTACACAGGGCTCTGACGAGCAGGATCGTCACATTCACAGGGCCAGTTACACCACAGACAACAGATACTACTCAAAATTATTTAGAAGAAATAATTTTAACTCTTTCCTGCTATAGCTGAGCAAATTCCAACTCAGAAGCTGTTATAGAAATCCCCGTCATGGAGCTCTTTTGCTGACACCTGTATTACATACTGCATTTACTTCTGTGACCATTCTTGAGGCCATTTCAAATGGCAAGGATAGGAAATTTTGAGCAGAAACCCCCAAGGGTGAACGTGCATGTCTGAGCTCACGTGTGCAAATGTTATTTGTTGATAATTCAGTTACGTTTCCATACATAGGGAAAGAAATTGCACCCAAGAAGTGAAATAAGGTTGAGTACAATAATTCCCAGTTTTGCTTTCCATGTTTCGGGTATTTGTTACCAACCATAATAAAAAAAAATATTAAGTAGAAAATTTAAGAAATACAGCATTTCTAAGTCTTAAATCGCATGGTATTCTGAGTAGCGTGATGAAATCATTTGTCATCCTGCTCTGCCTTCCTCAGCACATGAGTGACCCCGTTCTACACATCCAAGCTCTATCTGCTACCTGCCCGTTGGTCACATGGCCATCTCCTTATTCACAGTGTGGTGGCACTACAGTTTGCTTCCAAATACTACATGTTGTTGTCATTATTACATTTTTATTCTTATGGTTAACATTTTGGTGTGCCTAATTTATCAGTTAAACCCTGTAATACCCTGTTAAGAATGTGCTTAAAAGCTGTTTGTACATGGTTCCAAACTTTCCAAGATTTCAGACTTCCCCTGGGAATAATTTTCAGATATCCAAAGGGAACTGCTGTATTGTAGTTTAATAATTTGTACTCCACTCTTATGCTAAAAAAAAGTCAGGAGCTATTAATATTTGCAAAGAACTTCAGTTGGTTCTCAGGAACCAAAGGCTTTTAAAGAAAAGAAAGGGACATCCATTGAGAGTCTTACATGTTTTCTCTTAGCATACATTGTTTAATTGTAACCTCCCAAAAGCTTTGTTATGTACGTGAGGAGCCTGGGCCCCAGTGAAGTAAAATAGCTCACCACGTGGTCTTGCTGATCAGGGGCGAAGTGGACCAAGGGATGGGGTGGATGGAACAGGCATCTTGGTTACTGACTGCTCTCAGCTCTAGTATTCCTAAGACAGAAGCCTTCAGACCACTTGCATGGATCACTACGTGTGAGTTTCCTGTCAGCAAAATGGGAATAAAAATTCCTCATCATTTATAACATGGGACTGTCCCGCAACATTCCTTTGCCTGTAAAAGCCCATAATAGTAAGACTTGGGGTGCTTGACAAATTCGTTAAATCACCCAGGTAAAACATTTGGCTCACATCTGACCCAGAGTAAATGCCCAGGACACATTAGGAGTTCTGATCAGCATCACTTCTAGAAATTCCACAAGCGCGTCTTTCCCATTTTCTTTATGCTCTTAAGCAGAGCTTATCATCTACATATATACCAACATGTTAAATTTTGTAATAGATTTTTTTGAAGGATCTATAAGCATTTTGGCAATAGTTTGTCTTCATAATGGGTTTCTAATGAAGAAAATGTTAATAGTGCTCAGTTGAAAATTAGTCTGGATGATTGAACTCAGAATTGAACCCAGAATTCTTGAACAACTCCCTCCACCTTTTTGCTAATCATGGACACCTTGACCACTTTCTTAATGTGATGCATGAAGATTAAGTCTTTTGTTTATTGATTGCCCAAATATATGCAGGGGGAATGTATGCTACTTCATCCTTAGCTGTTTGGAGGGAGACTGTTACCATGGTAACAAAGGCATCCTTTGACTCCTATTTCTACACAGAGTTATAGAAATGCTTCTTAAAAATATGACAATATTTAATGTCAAATCTAAAGTAATTTTTCTCATTGTTTGGGGAGTAAAATTGATTTTCTCTGGGCAAAGTTTGTTTGGCTGCCCGAATGTACTGTTTATAGTAATGTGTTCCACCAAATTTCTTTAAAAGCCAGTTAAACGTATTTTGTCTTAACTTCTAATCTAATTTCATCATTTGAAAGTGCTTCTTGCTGCACTATGCCTATTTTGATTTGGAAATAGTGCACATTCCATCTTTGCTATGTCAGAGTAAGGTAGAGGGGAACAGAATGAATCAT
>NW_004524661.1:7398979-7408667 GCF_000260255.1 Octodon degus | reverse complement strand
GCCTGTTCATTGCACATGAACTTAAACTCTTCAAATGCTACAGCCCAGCTGCAGCTGTTGAGAATCTTGAGAGAAATTTTAGTTTTCCTTTTACCTTCTCCACAGCTATTTAGTTTAAGTCTCAATTACACACTAGTTACCTGCTCTACTCTATGGCTTTGCCTCCTTTCTACCCCTCATCCCTGACCCCACTGACCCCTGACATGTTCAGGATGATTAAGCCATGGAATGTGAAACAGCCTTTCACTTGTAGGAATCTCTGGTCTGAATCCCACATCTCCTACATAATAGTCAATTAATATTTCTGAGACTCTGTTTTACTGTCTTTTAAATGGGGCAAATAAAATCCATATTTTTTGTCTTTAAGATTTAGTGAATTGCTATTTGGAAAATACTAGACAGAAGATCTGACTTACAGAGCAATACTGTTGGGTGCAAGGGAACTGGGAAAAGGCACACAAGAGGCCACTGCTCTTTCTTCCCTGGGGGGCAGGCCAGGCTTCCGACTTCCAGTTTTGTGCTTAATAGACCAAATACAGAGCTGAGAGCTTAAACCTCCCCATCTAAGTGCCTGCTCTCCGTGCCTCACTGCCTGACCTTGGGTTAACCACTTCATCTCTCTCTGTCTTGGTTTTCCTCTCCATAATACAAGCCTAATAACTCTTGCCCACCTCACTAGGGCAAGGATGATGAATCAATGTTTGTAAAGTCCAATAAATCCTTTGGGTATGAAGTGCAGTGAGATTGGACAGCATTACTATAGCTGCTTTTTAAATATCTAAACCAGTGTGCCAGGGACTGGAGAACGGAGTACTGTGGAGTTGGACCCTCATCCTATACCATTGTCAAGAATCTCTGTGTCTTAGCCCTACCGCTGTGCATATCACTTTTTCTACTGCGGTCACATTGACTCTTCAACAAGCTCCATTGTACTTACTGCTTATACCCAAGTGCCCATAGCCATCCATACCCATAAGCAATGCTTTACTCCTTTAACAAATGTTTATTGAACTGTTGGCAGGTGTGGTACTAGATGCTGGTGAGGACGTACAGAGATGTGTGAAGGATCAATATGGTCCCTACTGTCAAGGTACGTAGTACCTGGCACACAAGATAGTCCAAGTCAGAAAAGTCTTGCTGCTAGGGGTGGCAGCTAAATGATAGTTAAGAGTGAAGTCAATTGAGTATAGGGAGAAGTGAAGAGCAAAAGCAAAACATGTTCTAGCCAGGAGGAAAATTATTATAAATCAGCAGAGTGAGAGAGGGTAAGCTCCGTCAAAAAGACATGGGATGAAGTTTTTATTCAAACAATACCAGGAAAAGGGAAGTGTCATTGAACAGGTGGCTGCTAACATGGTGAAGGCCTGATTGGCAGTGCCCTACCATTCATACATATGCTGGCATGGGGCAATGGTACCTTTGCGACTGGACATCTCTGGGGACTGAACACTCACCCCCCATATGCTTCAGTTTCTTGGTATTGTTAGTAATAAGCATATTTTTGTCTGACTACTTGCTATTGTCCAAATCCTCGCTGATTCCTTGTAGCTATCATCTGTTCCTTAGTGTAGCTGTCAACCTTAAAGATGATAAATAACCCAAATTTTTATGAACTGAAACGATGGCCATGAAAATGAAATTGAAACAAATTTAATAAATTAATAATGCAAAAACAAAAGCAGAAGCATACCTCCTAGCAGTGAAGTTGAGTGCCGCTATTTAGTCTTCTATATAGCTCTGAAAGGAATGTCAGTGGCTTAGGTTTTTCCTATGTAAAGCATATTATACATTAATTTTGGGAGCATACACTGGAAAATTCTTGAACATATCACCAGTCAATATACACAGCGAAACTTAAATGCCGTGATGAAATCTTAGACATGAGGTGAGAATTGGATTAAAAGAACTAGAGCCCCCAAAAGAGAAGAGAGAATAGAAATGTGTGTGTAATAAACATAGAATAAAACTCTAATCAACACCAGAGTTAATCACCTCATTTAGTAACTGACAGTTCAATGAAGTTTCTGTTTTAAAATCGTGGGGAAAGCAGGCTGCCAAGTTTCATTTGTCACCTGATATAAGTTGAGCTATAGTCCGAGCTGGTACAAAACCTTTCTGGTTGGATTTTGTCTCTTTAATCTCAAATGAAAACTGGCATTCCATCTGGATAATGTCCAACGTGACATATTTTGGGAGCCATCAACTACCTAGCCTTACAAATCAAGAACACTGATTAAATAATCAAGATTTCTGAAAATCCTTGAGGGAGCAACACGTTTTTTGCATCCGTAATTGCCATTCTGTTTGTAGCGCAAGATGTTTCTGAGCTCTTGATGAAAGCTTATGTTTGACACACTGGCATTGAGTATTTTATTTGTGGGTTAGCAGGAGTTTGACATTCTTAGAAATAATAGGATGGCAAATATGGAAACGGTGAGGTCTAAATAAAGCCTTAAACTAATGAAATTTGTCACTAAGAAAATGAAACAAGGTAAGTAATTATTTGGTTCTTTCTTTTGAGGAAAGAATAAAACTGGTGATATTTTGCTAAGCATCCATTAAAAGGAAGACTTTGATCATTCTTTCTGATGGTTTGTAATACACAACAATATGTATGTAATTATTAATTCTCCATACACAAATTAAAAAGTCACTTCCCCCTTATATTAAATAGAATTGTGAAGATAGAAAATTCTTCTTATGACTGATGTTCAAACACACCTTTATGGTGATTTAAAAGAACCGCTACCCAAATTAGTAAGACATTGATTAGAGGGCTGAGGAGATGACTCAGTAGAATAAGCGCTTCCCTGGCAAGTGCAAGGGCCTGAGTTCAATCCCTGGTTCCAAAAATAAAAGACATTGATTAGAATAGCAACTGATTTCCCAGAATTGAAGACAGGAAGATACAATTCTTTCATTAGAGGTGTCAAAATTAGCCCAGAAAATACCAATGAATATTATAAATGTTACATTCAGCTTTGGCCCTAGACAAAAATTGTTAATTTTGTGAAGTTGTTATCTACCATTTCTCCATATCCCTTTTGAGAAATATGTATATGCTGTTATTCAATCACTCATTTGTTCCCAGAACTTTTAATGAGAGATTCCCAGATATCAGGCATACCTCCTAGTCTTAGAGATACAATATGGCCAAAGATAACCAAACACCTTTTGTGTATGGAATTCTGAAGCCTCAGATGGAGTCAGGCAATGTAAAAACTGAATAAAGTTATAAAAATTTCTGGGGTCACTGTCAATGAAGTAAGTGTACTATAGGAGAACTCCATGTTTGAAACTACCGGGGGAATTTTTAAGTCTGTTCGTTGGGAAAGATGTCTCTAAGAGCCACCATGAGGGAGTGCGGAGCATTGTGATTACAAATGGAACACCCTGACAAGCACTAACACTGCAGGATGCTGGAGCTAGGACCAGTAGCCTGTATGGAGTCTGATGGGCTGGAGGAGGAAGATCTATACGCCTGGTGTGTAAGGAAAAAGGGGAGAACAGCTTACAGCAAGGCAAGACGGCAAGATAGGACTGTTTGCTCACAGGTAGTAAACTGTGATGAAAGCTGTATGCTCAGTGTGATTAGAATGCATTTCAGAGCAGTAGTGTCTGTTTTCTTCTCCTGTTTTTGAGCGTCTCCTGCTCCCAGAGCTCTCCTAGCAGCCCCTTGACCTATGAGCCTTCTCTTATCTTTTCTCATGAAATTGACCTTCCAACTTTCCACTTTCAGATACAGGTAATTTGTAAACTAATTTGATAAACCAGAATGAATGAGAGCATTCATAGTTAATGTGACTTAAAGTGATACCCTTCTATGATGGCATCTTTTGTCTAACACAGCTAGCATCATATAGACTTCAAGGAGTACTTTAAAAACTATAGCGATTAAAACAAAAACTATTTAAGCAGCTGCTTCTCTTTCTCCAAAGAAATGTCTTTGATTTTTTTTTTTTTTAACTCTTCAGAATGCTAGCTCAAAGCCAGTATGGGGTTAGTGTCATCTTTGGACTCTCGCTGTTGTCCTGCTGTGTGTGTGTGTGTGTGTGTGTGTGTGTGTGTGTGTGTGTGTGTGTGTGTCTATATGCATTTCTAAGGTCTGGAGAGGAAATCGAATTTTCTTCATTCTAGTTGAGTGTTTCAACACTGAGCTACAGTCCGACATTTGGTTTTACAATGACTGTGATTTATAGCCCCCTCTTGTATATACCTAACTTCATTTAATTCTCAGTATTAATCCATAAATACCCAACATAAGGGCTGGCGAGGTAGCTCAGTGGACTAAGCACCTGCTTATGCAAGTGCAGGGATCAGAGTTCAATCCCAGCACCACATGCAGCACTGGTCCTGCCCCCAGACACTGAGCCAGCCACCTAGACCTGTAATCCCAGCACTGGGAGGCTGAAAACAGGAGGATCAATACAAGTTGGAGCTGCATAGTGAGACGCTGTACCAAATACATATATTAAAATAAAAATACCTTAAAGATAAAGAATTTGAGGCTAAAAAATTTGTCTACTTTATTCTATATTGCAGATCTGCCAGAAGTACAAGGGCTAGCAGTATAAAATGCAAGCAATAACAATTTTCTAAGTACATGCATCATTGCTAAAAATTAATTAATTAGCTCATTAATTGAAATGACATTTCAGTTTGGAGGTTAGTAGGGGAAACTATAACTAAAGTTAGCCCACTAGTTGTAACTACCAACTTTGATCCCCTCACTACTATATATACCAATGCTTTCTTCATTTACCATAGGGTAAGTTGTGATTTTCTGTTCCACAGCTTACAGTATAATTTATTCAAAGAAAACAGGAACACATTCAGTGAGGTAATGTGATCAGTCACTGAGAGGACCCCCCATCATTTTTTCTGCTTCTGGGGAGCTATTTTCTGGGTCTTCTGGGGGAAATTAGGCTGATTAGATAACTAAAGTCTGATAATAATATTACTTTGATAAGACCAAAATAACCCAAATGTGTTTTTAAGAAACACACACACACACACTCAGCCACAGACAGTTGGTCTGAATTGGAAAGTGCTACACAGAACATAGGGGAATACAGCTCTTGCCTCCCGTTGGTGTCTGGAGCCAACCAGGCTTGTTTTGGGGTAGTGTCAATATCATACCAGTTACAAAGAAAATACTCCTGTGGTGTCTACGAATGTGATAAGAGTTATCTTCAAGGAATACAATTTTGTTCTTTGATTTTAGCAAAATCTACACATCTCTGTCAGAAACTGAAGGAGTGCCAGAAACTTTAAAACAGAAACAAACAAGCTCATGGTTCTGATTCATCTTTTCTAGGAATCATACTGAACTCTTGGATGGGTTCTTTCCAGCAAAGTTGATGCTTCCAGGTGCATTAAAAGCCCAAGCTTAAATATAAATTGGAGAAGGTTTTTGCCAAAATGGCTCTTGCAAAGGGCAGATTCAGTGAGTTGCTGAGCGGGAAGAAAATATTCCTCCACAAATACATACAGGAAATAAAGCAAATTAACTGGCCTCTTAGTAATTCACAAAAGAAACATCATTAAGGAGTATCAGAGGTCCTAAAATCAAATAAATGATAATGATAATAATTTGTATAACAGTTTCCTGTGACCTATACTGATTTGGCCACAAGAAACCATCACCATCTATGGAATTAAAGAATCTCTTCTGGGAGATATTGACTTAGAAATTTTAATTTGTTTATGATAGAAAAAAAAACTGTACCATTATTCTTTGTTGACACTGCTGTTGTAACCTCCAGTGATTTGTGGCATAATTCGTAAGATTTTCAAAGGAAAAACGTCTTTGGGGTAAAGTGCACTACATTTACACACAGCACCACTACTTCTGGCTCTCTAACTACAGGAAGTAAAACTGGCCATGCGAGCACACGGGCTGTAAGTTCCAAGCACTGCTGTTCACAGCCCCCGTGACTTTGTAGGACTCTTCAGCCCCTTGAACTTGACCTACGAGTAGTATTCAGCTCAATAGAAATTATGAAGATAATGTAAACAAAGCGCTTTGCATTGTGCCAGGCAGATATCAAGAACTCCCTCAATGAGACCGCTTTCCCTTTATTCCGCAGTCCTTCTCAAAGGTCTGTGTGGAATTAAGTGTATTCTCTTCCAGAGCCCTCTTCTTGTCAGGGTGTGAGTTTGTCAGAAGGTCAAGTGAATATGAAGCATCTCATGTATGGATCTCATTAGAGCATTTCAGTTGTATAGGTACAGAATTCAAAAACGTGTCTTGCAATGGTACCCATATTCTTTAGCTGTAATCCACTGCTCAGTGGCACTCTGGAAAGCTATTAGCTCAAAATTCACTATACTGACACTACCCCTAACATTAGAAAGCCAGTCTTCTATAAAAGTCTATGAATATCATTTAGGCTTTTCACTATACCCATGTGGGATGTCCCCTTAAAAATCAAAATGGGTCACATAAAATGATCGCATAAAGAAATCTGTGGTATGTCATATGGATTAATGTTTACTGTAAATACAGAACAACAATCACCAAACAAACAACTGTGTATGCTGACATACATGTCATTGGTAGAACTACAAATAAGTATTTTAAATTATCCACAATACTATTTGCTGCTCATACATCTGTAACAGACATTCATAAAGGAAAAATTGCACTGCAGGTTTATGAAAAGACTTTGTGCTTAAATTCATAATGAATTAAGTAGGATTCCTATATGTTGGGTGTATTATTTATTTTCTGGGAAGAACATGACAATAGTTATTAATATTTTAGAATGAGTATGTATTATTAATCTTGCTATTCCTTTGCTCCAATCTAAAAGTGTCCCGTGTCTTGGAGAGTTAAAGTGGAAGTCCTTGAAATTGGCTTCTAGACTCTGTGGTCTGATCGTACCCCACCCCTTCTCCTCAAACTGCCATAGCCCCACCATCTGTCTCAGTCTTAGTTTGCTCCTGCCTCCAGCATGTGTGTACTCTCCTCCCTGTGCATACACGTCAGCTAAACCCCTTCTTCCACCAAGTCTCAGCCGCGGGCTACTTGAACCCTTTGTGTGAACTCACATTGCTTTTCCCCAGTAGCTCCTCCTTAAACTCCCATTTTATAGTTTTCCATAACACATAAGGTACCTGATATGCTCATACCTGTTCCTCAGAGCGAATTAATGATTTTCAAGAATTTTCTCCATGAATGTTTAAAACATTTTAAGTTGAATTTAACCGTGTTGGAAAATTTACACCATGGGAACAGGCAAAAGGCAACCAATCAGGTCTTTTAGTTAGTTAGTTAGTTTGTGAAGCGTAGGTTTACCAGAACACCATAAGACACAATATGTATTAAGTTGTTTAAATATTCGTTGTTATCTACTACTATTGTGTACATACAATAACAGCACATTATCACTTTCAAACTAGCATCCTAAATAGTGTCTTACACAAAGTAGTTTATTAATAAAATATGATGAATGGATGGATGAAAATACAATGATTTAGGACTTTATGATCTTTAATATACTTGAAGGAATAGATTAGTCCTTTCATATATAAACTAATTTAGTCATTCAGTAGATATTTGTGAAAACCCATGAGCTAAAAGTAGCTAAACTAAGGGCTGGCCAGGGCTGGGGAGATGGATCAATGGAATAAGTGCTTGCCTGGCAAGCACAGGGACCTCAGTTCAATCCCCGGTTCTGCCAAAAAAAAAAAAAAAAAAAAAAAAAAAAAAAAAAAAAAAAAAACTGAGGGCCGGCCAAATAGCTCAGCAGATTAAAGCACTTGCAAGCAGGCACAGGGGCTGGGGATTCAACCTCAGGGTCTGCGGTGCTGGCCCTGCCCCTGGGGCACACTGAGATGGCAATTGAGAATGGACATGGTGGCACACACCTGTAATCCCAGCTCTTGGAAGTCTATAAACAGGTAGATGACTATGAGTCCGACCTAGTAGTGAGACCATGAACACCCTGTAAACCCTTCCCTAAAATACAAAAATAAATAAATAAATAAAATATAAGGAACTCAGAAATATTTTCTCAAAATAACAAGAAATAGTCCCTACCTTCCCTGGACCTTGTATTTTGGTAGTGAATAAAAATTCAGCCAACTCACACAAACACTGGTAAACACTAAGTTCAGGTACTGTTAATTTTTGTCAAAACACAGAATGGACAAGAGGATCTCAGGTAGAGAGGAACTGTAACATAAAGAAACAAGGTAAAAATTTTTTGAAAGTTGATGTTTGAACTATGGCTTGAGCAACATTAAGCCAGCCAAGCTTGGTTCAAAAGAAGGAGCACTCCAGGCAGAGGTCGGTGCCAGGTGTGGCCTGACATCGGAGGAAGGCAGCGAGTTGAGCAGAGTGGGTCACTCTGTTCTTGAAACAGATTGGGTATGGCAGGGAATGGTGGCAGAGGAGGTCAAGAAGGCAGGCAGGGCCAGCTCGCGCAAGTCCTCACGAGTCATGAGAAACTGTTAGAAAGTGACATGATCTAATTTAAAGTTTACAGAGATCATTCTGGCAGTGGAGGATGGCCAGAGAGCAATTAGAGGTTACCATACTGCGGCGGTCAGCACACACACTGCCCAAATGGAATACGTGTGGCTGAAGAGTGAGAACTGCAGGAGGTCTTGATCATTTTAAAAGTGAATTTAATTCAAATCTTCCACAGCTGTGAAAAATTTTGTTTTTTACGTGTTCTTTAAAAAGAGATAAGAAGTTGAATATCTAGCAACATTTACTAATCAGTAATGCAACCTCAGTGCCTAACCCAGAGAAAGAAAGTAGATTATAGCATATCTCTATTGAAATTTTATATGCAAAAATCCTGGGTAAAATATTGCTGTGATACATAAAGCAAAAAGATAGATAGATAGATAGATAGATAGATAGATAGATAGATAGACAGATAGGTAGATAGATAGATAGATAGATAGATAGATAGATAGATAGATCAAGTGTAATGAAGCAAGTATCCTCCTAAGATTCATGGAGAGCTTAGCATTACAAATTTATTAAAATAATTAATTAGGCTAAGGGCAAAAGTTTATAACTCAAAGTCTAACACAAAACTGCCCAAATAATACAAAATTTTAAAAATGGTAAAAATAAATACCTATTCTTGATTTTATAAAGAAGAAAAAAATCCAGCAATCCTTCAAGGCTTTTTTTTTTTTTTTCCCCAGAACCAGGGATTGAACGTAGGCCCTTGTGCTGGCCAGGGAAACACTTATTCTACTGATCCATCTCCCCAGCCCCAAGGCATTTCTAATATAATAAGGATACCTACCAAAGATTTACAGCAAATATAATAATAATAAAAATTAGAAATAATTCATCTTAGGATGGTAGGTGTAGCTCAGTGATAGGGTGTGGCAGCAGGTAGGAGACCTAGGGTTCCATCCCTAGCCTGATGAAGACTAAAGGAAGGAAGAAAGGTAGGGAGGGATGCTGGCAAAATACAGAGGGTCAGAGTGAACGGGGGAAGAACTGGAGTGTTTCACACAGTTACCAGTTCTCTCCAGTGAAGGCAATCATTATGCACTGCAAACGTGTACTAATAAAAACTAATTTTTAAAAAGAAAAGGGGCCGGGGAGATAGCTCAGTAGAATAAGCACTTGCCTGGAAAGTGAAAGGGTCTGAGTTCAATCCCCGGTTCCACAAAAAAAAAAAAAAGAAAGAAAAGAAAAAGAAAAAGAAAAGTT
>NW_004524661.1:7382629-7398412 GCF_000260255.1 Octodon degus | reverse complement strand
TCTTGTACAGCAATTAACCACTAAGAAGAATATATGCAGTGTATTATTTGTTGAAACTGTACTTCCGATTTGATTTGAAACTGTCTCATGGCTATCTGTTTATCAATAAAACTTTGAAAAAAAAAAAGTAAGTCACAGACATATATGGTTATTTATGCCAAGTACATAATTCTTTTTCAAAGATTTTTTTTCAAAAAAATCTTTTATTTATTTATGTGTTTGGTAGAGGGTCTTGCTGCACATGTCAAACTCATAGTGATCCTCCTGCCCCATCCTCCCCAGTGCTGGGATTACAGGCATGCACCACCACAGCTGGTCTCAGTGGCAGGCACTGTGGTGTGACATGTAGTACAGGGTATTGAACCCGGGTCCATGTGCTTGCCAGATGGGTGCTTAGACCACTGAGCTATCTCCCCAGCCCACCCATGTAATTCTTAAAGGACCATCATTCCTAATATGTTGAGGGTTCTTGCAGTGTTTATACGGACCTCATCCTTGGTACTCTTCTCTGTCTTAATCTGCTTGCTGACTTCAGCCAACTCTTGCCAACCCCGACGTTGATGAAACACAGGCATCTCAGCCTGGTCCTCTCAGCCTTCCTGTCCCAGCTGATGCTGCTGGTGTGCCCACTGCTTCCAGGGCCTCGGAGCAAACACAACCCTAGAGCATTCATCACCTGCCAAAGCTCTCTCTATGTCTCTGTGTCTGTCTCTGTATCTGTCTGTCTTTGTCTCTGTCTCTGCCTGTTTCTCTGCCTCTGTGTCTGTCTGTCTGTCTGTCTGTCTGTCTGTCTGTCTGTCTTCTATCTCTGTGTATCTCTCTCTCTCTCTCCTTTCTATGTTTCTCTCTATCTCTATCTCTGACTCTGTCTCTGTCTCTTTCTGTATCTATCTCAGTTACTCTTCTCTCAATGCTCAGACAAATACCCAACCCCCAAAATGAAGGAAGGAAAGGTTTATGTAGCTTACAGTTACTGGAGGTTTCAGTCCATACTCAGCTGGCTCCAAGGCAGCGCGGCACAGGACAGAAAGCAGCAGTTCACAGTGGAGAGAAAAAGCAGAGAGCAAAATGGAAGAGCAGCAGCCACAATGGCTGCAGAGAGGATGTCTCTTTTACTTTGCAATCTGGCTCTCATCTCCAGGCTGGGGGAAGTACTCACACCCATAATCCCAGCAGCACTCACACCCATAATCCCAGTGGATCTTGAGTTAATCAAAAATTCCAGAACCCACCCCATGACTGCATGAGGCTTTGGGGGGACAACTAGACACAAAACACTGTCTTTCTCTCTCTCCCCCTCTGTCTCTTCCCCCTTCTCTCCCCTCTTTTCCCCCTCTGTCTCTGTCTTTCTTGGTCTCACTTCCCAGTTTAAATGGGCTTAGAGGTTTCTATGTATCTCAAGCTCACCTCCAACTAGTAGTGACTGATTCTACTGCATCTGTCTCCCCACTGCTAGCTTCTTTTCTTTCACATGAAAGTTCTAATCATCCCTAATTTCAAAACAAATCCAGAACCTGTCTTCTATGTGTTTGTGTGCTACAACACTTATTTGGAGCCACCAAAAGCTCTCACCAGTGCTGGAACAACAATCTCTTCCTATTTAGTTTCCTTTCTCCCATTATTTTTATAAAATAATTTTTGGAAAACAAAATTCTCTAGAAAACCATTGTGTATAGTTTGCTGAGTTTGAAGATGAGCATGTGCCCATGAAACCATCATTATAATCTATGTGATGAAACTATCTGTCACCTGCCAAAGCTCCCTCCTCTCTCTTTATTTTATTATTATTGGATTTTTGGTAGGAAAAACAGTTAACATGATATCTACCATCTGAGCAAAGTGTATTCACACGATGAAGAATTGCTGAGTACATGTGTTACAAGGGAACGCTAGGACCCATTCATGTCACATAAGTGAATCTTATATCGTTGGACTTCTATGTCCCATTTTCTGTCCCCTGAGTTCCCTCCAGGCACCATAGCATGTCCTGCTTCTGAGGTTAAGTAACTCAGGTAATTCTACAAAAGGTACCTATAACACTGTCTTTTTGTGTCTGGATTATTTAATTTAGCTTTATGACTTCTAGGTTTACCCGTATTGTGACCAATGGCAAGATTGTCTTCTCTTTCACGGTTATATAACACCCTATTACATAAATGTGCCACATATTCACATGGTTTCAGTAATTATCAGTGAAATTCAGATCCTGATCACCAAGTGATGTCTTCTCACATCTATTAGGATCGCTATTATTAAAAAACAAATAGTACTGAAGGTATGGAGAAAAGGGAGTGCTTATACGCGGTCAGTGGGGAAGGAAATGTATAAAGCCATTATAGAAAAAAAGCACAGACATTTCTGAAAAGCCTCAAGTTAGAATTATCATATGATCCAGAAATTCAAGTTCTTACATGATTAATAAAATTGAAAGTAGAATCTTCAGAGAAATCGGTATTCCCATGTCCTTCACAGTATTATTCAAAAAAAACTAAGACAGGAAAACAAATTAAATACCCATTTGTTTTTATCTTGTATTAGTTTCATGTTATTACATGAAAACACCTCCAGCAATTAGGTTAGAAAAATAGAGTTATGTCACAGTTCAGGGGTTCAAATCAGGAACAAGGGGTCTTATACTTTGGCCTCTCTTGGAGGTGGCTTGTTGTGACTGTATCAGCCACTCTCCTGTCACCAGAACAAAATCTGGGCTATCCACAACTTACTTAAACAAGAAAAGCTTTATTTTTGGAACATGATTTCAGAGGATCAAGTCCATGGTTGGCTGGCTCAGGGTGGAAAAGGCAGGGTGAAAGGACACTCACAGAAAATCTGCTCAGGACACGCACATGGTTAGCTGTGAGCTCGCTGATGAGCTAGCCAGCTGAGAGTCTATTACTCACATCTCCAATCACAGCCCACAGCGCCCCATCTGAACACAAGAGCGTCTGGGTGGGAACTTGAAATCTGAATCCAAACACCACCAATCATGTAGGATGCAGCTCATGTATACCATGCGCCAGCAAACAACAAGAAGAAGAGGAGACTGGGATCCCCTACTCCCCTCTGCAGATACATCCCCCAATAATCTGAGTTCAGATAAAGACCTACATCCCAAAGTCCACAGTGTCTCCAAGTCTATCACCCCAGGACTGAACTATAGCCATAGAGAATTTTGAGGAATGTCATCCATACTCAGACCATGGCATTGACTAGTCTTATAGAGAAACCAGTGTTTTAAAATTCAAATTGCTTTCTGTAAGAACAATAAGTGAATAAACAATGATGAATGAAGACATTCCAACTCTCTTTTCTCCTTTGCTTACTCTCTTCCAGCCAGCTCCCATCTCCTCGCTATTCTGAGGAAATAAGAGACAACTAACCACCTATCAGACTTAGCTCTGTTTCTTTGTTCTAAAGTATTTGTACTTTTTATCTAGTTCTCTTCATAATTTATAAGCCTGACTGAATCTTTCCTCAATGAAGGTTTTTCTGACCCCAATATCTTATGATGCAACTTGCACCATTGTTTCCACTGTGATCTTTTCCTTTTTATTTTTTAACATTTGAATTTTTTAGTTTTTATTATCTAGAGAGAATACAAAACAGCAAGGAAAACAAAAACATTAGAAATGATACAGAACTTCACCAAATAAAGCAATTGGAATTAGATAATAGTTGCTGTATTGCATAACGTTGTCTTCAAATTACTTTTTCAGAGAAGCAGATATATGTTTGCAAAATTGTTTTAAAAAAAGAACAAAAGAAAAGAAATGTTATAAAAAATTAAAAAGAATAAGAAAACATTTAAACATCAGCTGCTCTCCTCTTTGTAGAAATTAGCAGTACAATTATCCAAGCCATCCTCCACACATACATGTATATATCTCCCCCACCCTCCTTCCTTTTTTTTTTTTTTTGGTGAAACCAGGGATTGAACTCAGGCCCTTGTGCTTGCCAGGGAAGCACTTATTTTACTGAGCCATCTACCCGGCCCCTCCTTCTCCTGTCCTTTTCCTCACCCCATTTTTTCCTTCCCTTTGAACAGATTCTTTCCCTTTCACAGTATCTATTGTATCTTTCAGATTTTATTCACTCTTTCATGTTCTTATACTAACTAGACAATATGATGTTTACTCAAGCAGGTCTGATTTACTTCATTATGATTATGGTCTCTAGTTGTATCCATTTACCTATAAAAGCCTTGAATTTATCTTTCTTCATAGCTGAGTAATACTCCATTGCATAAAATTACATCTCATTCATCCATTCCTCAGGTGATGGGCATTTGGGTTGTTTCAAAGATTTAGCTGTCACCAATTGCACAGCTATAAACATGGGTGCACATATATAACTGTGGGATGGTGTTTTCAGTTTGTTTTGAACATTACCTAGGAGCAGAATAGCTGGGTTGAATGGGACTTCAAATTCGATCTTTTTGAGACATCCACGCACTGATTTCCATAGGGGTTGCACCATGCTACACTCTCATCAACAGTGCGGAAGGGTTCCTCATCCCTACCGCCCTTTGAGCATTTGTTATTGGCTGACTTCTTGATGATATCCATTCTTTCTGGGCTGAGATAGAATCTCAGTGTTGTCTTAACTTAGCATTTCTCAAATAACAAATGATGTTGAATGTTTTTCCATATATTTATTTTGAATTTGTACCTCTTCATCTGAGAATTGTGTCTTCATCTCAGATGCCCATTTTTCGATTGGGTGTTTGAATTTTGAGTCTGATTTTTTTTTTAATTCTTTATATGTTCTAGATAGAAGTTATTTGACTGAGGGACACTTGGCTATAATTTTTTTTCCAATTCATGGATACTCTTTTTACTCTGTTGGTGATTTCTTTTGACATGCATAAATTTTTCAAAAGATGAGTTCCCAATTATTGATACTTTGAAGTGTTTCCTGCATAGTATGGTTTTTGTTCATGAACTCTGTACCAACTTCTATGTTATCAAGATTTCTACCTACATTTTCCTTTAGAAGATTTAGTGTTCTGTTTTAACGTTTAAGTCTTTGATCCATTTTGACTGTATTTTAGCGCATGGTGATAAGCATGGGTAGAATTTTACCTTTGAACATATGGAAAGCCAGTTTTTCCAGCACCGTTTATTAAAGATGCTATCTTTCTTCCAGTGAAAAAGTTTAGTAACTTATTGAAGATAATATGGCTGACTATGTTTAAAGTTGTGTCTGCATCTTCTAATCTGTTCCACTGATCCTCAGGTCTGCTTTTTTGACAGTACCATGCTGATTTTATGACAGTAGCTTTGTAGTATAATTTCATGTCAGAGATCATGATGCCTCCTTCCTTTCCTTTGTTTCCCAGGATTGCTTTTGCTATTCTAGTTGTCTTCTGGTTCTAGATGAATTATAGAAATGTTTTCTCTAGAACTGCGAGGTATACTAATTGTATTTTAATGATTTTCTCTTCTATTTTATATCACATCAAAACACACCATGAATCTGTTTCCCTCCCACCCACGATTTCTCTTTGTCTGCACTCCTGCCAGAATATAGGCTCCACTAGTGCAGAAATTTCACCCTTTTGCAATGCCAATTTTGAGCATCAGAAAAGTATCTGAACATAATGGGTTTCATTAAATACTTGGAGATTAAATGAATAATAAGTGAATGAAGGAAAATCAATATGAAAACAGAAAAGCAAACATTAGTCAAGAGACATAAATGGATAATTCACTGAGCAGAACAAGCAAATCAATGATAAACATAGAAAAAGCTGTTTGACCTATTTATAGTCAATAAAATGAAAGTTGAATCAAGACGTTTACTTAATCTCATCTAGCTGGCAAACCAAATTAAACCTGGAGCCACAAAATATTGTTAAGGTCTTGTAGGCACAAACTATAAAGATCTTTTGGTTTGAATGTAAAATTGAATGTAAAATTGAACCTATACATTGGAGTTCGTTTTAGTAATACTGGAAAAATCATCTGTGCCCTCCAACCCAGAGAATTCAGTTCTAGATACATTCTCCAAATAAACTCATCTACTTAGGAAAGGAAATTTTTGCAGTGCTGCATATAAGGGGACTAGTGGGGCAATGAGACATTTACTCTAAGTCTTTCAATATGAGAAATATAAACATATTGTGGTTTATTCATACAAAGCCATTTCATACACCTGATGAAATTCAACTAGAACTACATGTGTTAGCATGAATTTTAATAATAAAACAGAACAAAAAATTGAAGGATATATAAATACACAATCCTGTTTGAATTCTTTGAAGATACATAAAAATAATAATTAGATTTTACATGTCTTTATGTCTATATGAAAATGCAAACAATATATGGAATGTCAATACCTACTTCAGGAATTGATGCCATTTTCAAGAGAAAAAGGAAAGACTAGGACAGTAAAGATTTTTTTCCTATGATTTATTGATATCTGTTAAAATGTTTTAGAATTAAGTGTGTTAATTGTTAGTATTTATTGAATCTTAGTTGAAGAAATCTTTCATATTATTTTGTA
Organism: Octodon degus; assembly: GCF_000260255.1. Taxonomy (NCBI): domain Eukaryota; kingdom Metazoa; phylum Chordata; class Mammalia; order Rodentia; family Octodontidae; genus Octodon; species Octodon degus. Next base: position 7,391,905 of record NW_004524661.1, on the reverse strand, counting down.
TAATATAATTCCAAGTTTTAGAAATTGAAAATTTTTAAACTAACATTTGGGCACCAGAAGAAAATTATAAAATTCTACTGGGAGAAGTGAGATCTATGTGTGTTTGGAAGCAGGAAAGAAGTGGCTTTGAACAAGGGGGAAACAGACAATCTAAGAGAAGAGGTAACAGAGTAAACCTAGATGACGCGTGTAGGATGTCAAAACACAATCACACAAGAAGCTGTTAGTTTTGACAAGAGGAAATCAATTCTTCCACAAGAAGAGAGAGGAAAGAAATAGTGGCTGAAGTACAACATTATATTTAAGATACAGAAAAGATACCTGGTTTGGTTGGTGCATTCTTTTAATTCTAACTCCTGGGAGGCTGAGGCAGGAGGATCTATGGTTAAGGGCTGACTGGGTAATTTAGTGAGATCATGTGAAAACAAACAAGAATTCAAAATTAGTTTTCCTAGTCGCACTGGATATCAAGATTATATCAAAATGTGATATCGAGATTATTTCCATGCAGGAAGATGACCCAGTGTTTTGGTATTTGAGTAGATCAGAGAATCTGGAAACCTCCACAGATAAGTAATAAAAGGCGGGAGTTTAAATGGTAGTTACCTAGCTGCCTTATAAACCCAGTTTACTAGGAACTAGTGAGGTTTTTACTCTCTTGATTTTTTTAAATTTAAATTTATTTTTTATGTTAACAGAATTCTTATAAGATAAAAGTGTTTAGTATCCATAGAATTTTGAAAGTCAGTAGTGTGGTTTATTCAGGGTTGAAGAAAATCAAAGCACGACACTTCATTCAGGATCCCTTGTGTCTCTCCAGAGCAGTTCCTATGCTCTCGCGCTCGCTCTCACTCTCGCTCTCGCCCTCCCTCTCTTCTCTCTTCCTATTCCCCATTCCATGTCTCAAACAAATTTTCCTAACCTCCAAATAATTTTTAACCTCCAAAAAAAAAATAGCATACTTGTAAAAGGAAATGAAAAGGGAAGCAGTACGTACATACTATAAGGAAAGGCACAAATGAAATAGCTCCATTTGGGGTCAAGCCAGGGAAAACAGACTGATGAAACCCCTCCGAAAACCAATGCGATGAGGAAGGAGTAAAAGTTGAAAACACGGGAAGTCGAACTTATCATGGGTAGTAAATTATATTTCATAGCAAGGTTAGAAAATGGTATCAAGGGCTGGTGAGATGGCTCAGTGGTCTAAAGCACCTACTTAGAACAAGCTTAGCAAAGCACAGGGACCGTGGTTTAATCCCCCAGAACCACATGCCAGCCAGCCCCGCCCCCTGGTGGGCTGAGCTGGCCACACACACACACACACACACACACACAATAAATAAATAAAATAAACTTAAATAAAAAAGAAAATGGTATCAAATATTGAAGCAAAAGAACACTAGTTCTCTACAGTTTTGGCAATTGCCATCTTAGATATTTCTCAATTCAGGATAAAATCAGGACATGTTTAGTGATGGAAAATTTGAGTAAAACAGTCCTTAAAATGTGGACCAGTCATGGCTTATAGAAGTGGTGCACATCTTTAATCCCAACAATCAGGATGCTGAGGCAGGAGAATTACTGAGAGCTCAAGACCAACCTGGGTTATAATAGTGAGTGTAGGCCAGCCTGAAGTACAAATCAAGATCCTGTCTCAAAAACCAAAAAGGGAAAGAAATAGCAGGGAGTGATAGAAATGATAGAATGGAAAGTTTTCAGGATACTTAATAAATGACTAAACGAGAATGTTGCTATTATTTTAAGAACAAAGATAAATAGTATTTTTTCTAAAATTTTGTGATTATTTTCCTCATATGATATTATTGAGAAGTACCTATCTTGATAAAATGTAGATTTATCCTTTCTTCATTTGATTTTTTTATAGTATTACTTTTCATAGGTACACAAATTTATTTTCTGATCTGTGGGGTTTTTTGTTTTGTTTTATTTTATTTTACTTTGCTTTGCTCTGACAAAAAAAAATGCAAAAAAAGAAAGGCTATTATAAAACATTTTGTCATGTATACATGAAGAAATACCTTTAGGACATTTATGTGAAGGAGAAATTGCTGGGTCGTGAATTTTATCTCTCTTCAACTCGAGTATACAAAGTATACAAATATTTTCATAATTTTTTATCACTCGTGTCACTATATGCATGTATTTCAACTAATAAAATTTAAAATTTGGTTAGGAAGTAGAAATATAAATATGTGGACAATGGTTGATCCAAAGTTCGAGAAATAGATGTACACTCTTTTCATCAATATGTTTGAAATATTTCATGATAAGATGACAACACTGTTATACAGAACTTTGCAGTACAAATAATGAACATTCGTGCACATTTTTAGAAAATTGTTTAGGAGTTCTGAGGATCCTAAAGTTGAAGTCCAAATAAGGTTAAGAAACCCAAGTGATTATGAGTCTATGAAGCAGCCTCTTTGAAGGATTGGGATGAAATATGCTGATGTGAAGAACATTGGCCCTGGGGCCCCCTATGAGATTGAAGTCAATACGCAGTGCACGTGAGCACTGCATTTTGCTTGATAAAATCAACTTCGGCAGCAGTACAAGTAAACAGTTGAAGCTCTGTGAATGAGTCCTGAAAGGGAACAACTAGTAAATGAATGGCAGATGGTGCAAGTCAGGTTTTTCACACTCAAAGAAGTTTACATATAATCAGAAGGAGAGGTCTAGAATGACTCATATAGAGGCAGAATAGAGTTAAAGAATAACCATACTCACATTTAGCTTAGTATAGTTATGAGTGGTTAATTATTATAAAATACACCAATATGGATAGCTTATGATGATACGTACATATCACGTATTTCTCTCGCAGGTCCAGAAGCAATGGCTTCTCAATAGTATTGAGCACACCAAGTCCCTACACTTCAATTTCAATATTCTCCTTCAATGAAAGGAATCTCTGGAAGAAGGACTAATTCTAGGACTAGGGAAGAAATTGTAAAACATGAGCTTGTGAGGCCATGAAATGAGGTCAGTACTGAAACACAGCAACAGTAATTGGCTGTTGAAAGGGACCCATAGGCCAATTAAAAGCACACGGAGTGGCTCCATTTGAAACAATTTGAATTAAAGTATGCATAAATGAAATTATGTTGTCAATATGTATTATGTGCCCATAACTTTGCAATGGTAGAAGTAAAGTATCTAGTAGTAAACAAATGGAAAAGAAAAGACATATCTTTCATTCAGAATGACTAATGTACAATTTACACAGATACTCCATGCTCTAGGAGCTAAAACAACATTCTTCATTCCTTGAGTGTAAACTTTACACACTGAATTCCTTACAGAGACTACAGTGTGGAAAAATAATTTTATAGTAATCAGACAACTTGTAAGTCAGGCAGGTGATCAAATTTAATGTCATCAACTACACGCCATCATTGATGTGATCAGATATGCATGACACTTTATGGATCCTCCTTAGAATGTATAAAATCAGTCTGCTTCTTAAGAAATTGCAATCAAAGGGTGGTTTTCAAAATGCTTGACCACATCGCCACAAAACTGTTAAAATCATCAAAGACAAGGAAAGCCTGAGTGGCTGTCACAGTCATGAGGCCGTGAGCTAATTAAATATGTATCCTCAGTTGGAGGCCTGGGAGATAGCTCAGTAGAATAATGTGTATCCTCAGTAGAATCTTGAAACATATAAAATCAGCTACAAATTAAAGAACCCTGAATAATGCACAGATATTAGTCAATGACATTTTGTCAAGATTGGTATATTCATTTTAACAAAGGTACCATCCTCATGTAATATGTTAATGATATAAGAAATGATGTGGGTATTTGGAACCAATCCATCTTCCCATATTTCTAGTAAATCTAAGACAAAAAATTATGCAGAACATTGAAATGGCTGATATTCATACCTTGCATACTGTTTTCAATTAATAATATAGAGAAAATTGGTAGTTTTTATTTTTGCTATTAACCATGACACATTGAAGTTCTGTTCTATATCTTTGTGTACAAGAAGTTATCAATTATTAATGTATAAAAATACATCTGTGAAAAGTTTCCCTAAGAAAATTATATGTAATCACAGCAATATATTAACATCTGTTTAATCCCGGATAAATAACTCCTCATTCAACTTTGAAAGGCTGTATTTCAAAACTATTTTCATTGGCTACTTAAATTTTCCCCTGTATAAACTTCAAGTTGATTTTCAGCATAGTCTATTGAATCCCTACTATGCTCCAGGGAAGGTTCGCATACATCCTTTTACATTGCCTTTATTATCCCTTGCATCTACCTGAAAGTAATAGGAAACTCAAGTAAATCTGGCTGGAACAACTAGAAGAAACTATTGTCTCCTGTAAGTGGAGCCCCGAGTTAAAATAGCCTCAAGAATAACCCACCTGCTTACTCCTGTTAAGGTCCTGATATTTTCAGAAAGACTTTCACTTCTTTCATATAAGATGACTATGGAAATTCCAGAGATCAAGAAGAAAAGGTAGAAAAACATCGACATAAACATCTCCCTTCTCTTTTTAAGAATAAGGAAAAATCTCCTGCAACCATAGCACTCTAGGCTGATTTCCCTTCATAATTTATGGCCAGAAATGCAAGACATGATAACATCTAATCAGTACTAACTCGCCAAAGAGAAAGAGGCATAATTTAATTAGGTACCTCTGCTGTCTTCCTGAAACTGGAGAAAGTCTAGGCTTCCTGACAAACTGGACATCTTTGAGGACAGTGAACAAAACAAGGAAGAAAAACAAAAGAGTGGCCATGGGGTAGGCAATCAAAAATATTTTCTAGTCATGATTAGTGTCCTTGGTCGCTTCTCATGGCTGTTTAACCAATGGGAATGCTGTGCTTGGAGACCATGAGTAGCTTGCTTAAACTACTCAGGAAAGATGACAAACCAGAGTGCAGAATCTCTACCTCTAGTCATAGCAATATTGTTATTTTAAGTAATTTTTCAATATAGATACGTGAAAGTGGTATGAATTGAATATACTTTGAAATTATGAATAGAACTATAGAGAGAAGAGTAGGGACATGGATTTTTTTGTGGAACACCAGTAAAATCTGATTGGGGAATTGGGAAAAGCCTCACTTGAGTTGAGTGCTGAATGTTAAGAGAAATTGTAAGAATTAAATCTTCTTTAAAATAGTCAGACATGAGCTATTTTCTCATTTTGTATGTTTGTGATCTGCTTATCATACTGATACAACCACACCTCATGACAGTTGTGGAAAGCGAGGGCCATGGTGGTGAGGAAGGTTTCAGGAGGCACCACCATAAACGTAAGGAAGGTCCCGAGCAATGCCCGCAAACCTGGTTGGAGTGGTTTCGTTGAGCTACGCAACATTTCAATGCCCTGCTGTGCCAAGCATCCCTCTACACACCCCTGTTCTTGGTGCTTTATGGGTCCTTGGAACATTCAACATTTCCCTCGGGACATTAGTCTTTGTTTTCTTTAAAAAGCAAAAATATCATAAAGTACAAATGACAAGACAGGCAGCACAGCTATCTACTTATGTTTAGATGGGGAGAAGTAAGGGAAAAATGGAGGAAAGAAGGGAGAGAAGAAAGAAGGATGAAAAAAAGGGAAGGGGAGACAGGAAGGAAGGAAAGGGGAGAGGAAAGAAAGGGAAGGGAAGGGAAAGAGACTGGGAGGGGAGGAGAATGGAAAGTGAGACTAATTCCAGTTTGTTTAATAGATTTTGTTATTATTTAGATATGAAGAGATTGATGCATCAGAACATGACCATCATTGAAAAGTGTTTATTCTACTCCTATTGAGTGCTTTCTATTCCAAACAGAGTGTTCTCTCCCCAATAAAGAGTGCTCAGATCACTCTTGAATGAGCAGGATGACAAAGGGAATCAAGGTCGTCTACTTCAAGGAAGAAAGAGGAGGGAAACATGGTTAAGAGTTTTCACCATGGGATGGAACAGGGAGACTGGAGAAGATGAGGTTTAGCAAAATATATGTGAGCTTTACTTGCCCGTGACCTGACTTGAGGTGTGTACAGTGGCGCAGAGCAGAGACATTTGGGTATGTGGACTTTATTGGCTACTCAAGAAAGGTTATTGTCCAGCTTCTTCTTGGAGGCTCAAAAGTGGGTCAGGGCAACATTATAAGTACTAGTGGAACACAAAACACTACACAAATCCAAAGGAATAACATATATGCTGCATTCTCTACTGAAGGGTGAGGGGAGTATTCTCAGGTTGAGCTATGGATTTTTATTTTTTTTATTTTTAAGATGACTGAACAAATAAAATACCCAAACTAAAAATAGTTAAGTTCAGAGAGGATATTTTTATCATTTTGCATATTAAAAGAAGCAAAAATAGTTACAGCATACCAATTAAATCATCGTTATTTTAAACAGATCTGAGGCAAGTTTTATCTGAGAGAAAGGTAGAAAACCACTTCCCATTAATTAAGTTAATGTTTGGTTTAGCACTATTCACAAATTTGAGGCAATTTTATTTACCAACAGTTTTTTACTTGAAAAATCATTGAATTCCAGTCTGCTACTTAGTGGTGTCAAAGCAGGTTTCATGTGAAGAATCGGGAAAGAGAACGGGAATGGATCTGTGTAGTGGGAAGGCTGTTCCGCAGGGGTCATGCCAAGTACCACAGAATGCCCAGTGATGTGAAGAAGCACTGACCTAATTAATTCTTGAATTTACTAATAAAAATGGTGCTATAATTAATTGGGAAAATTATGAAAACAAGATCAGGTAGTTAAATTCTGTAGTAAAGTATGTGACTCTCCATCTGTCCAAATGCCTGATATTGACATCATTTCTAAAATGAATAAAACATCACTAAGATCAATACCTTTTGTATGTTCCAAGCAAAATGTGACAATAATCCATCCATAGTAGCATTTATTTGATCAAATACTTTATGGTTACTCAATCTATTTAACAAAAAAGCAATAACATTTTACTGAAAATTAAATTAGGGTTTTAAATTCAAAGCAATATTCTTCCTCAAAGTATTTTGGCAGGAATCATTCTTTCCAATAGGGACATCTTTATCTAATGATATCCAGCGCTTATAAGGCTTTTTCCTCTTCCAAGCATTTTACTAATACCAATTAATTAATTTTCATTTTACTGTAACAAGAGAGGTAAATACAAGTTAAGAGGTGAAGCTCAGTTGTTGTTGTTTTTTCCAGAGCAGATGGAAAGTCAATGTTAAATTTTAAATTATGCTTAGGATTTTAGCTTCAGCCTTTAACCCAAGTCAGTAAATGAAAAAATAACTATCTTAATGTTAATTCAAATGCTAGGAATGTATGTCTTTCATAAAGAAAGAAAAAGAAAAATAATGGAAAGCAAGAAGGAAGGAAGGAAGAAAGGAAGGGAAAAGAAAGAAAGGAAGTTCTTAAAAAAAGAATGAAAGAAAACAGTTGTGAGAAGATAATTTCAACTTTTAAGAGCGCTTCTGTGTATTCCTAAAAAAAAAAAAAGATAGTAATTAATAAGATAAAAGACAGTAGTAGTTCTCCTTTTTCCACTCTGATAAAAAAGTGTTCTAGTCCTGATAATGTCAAACTTTGATCCCCTACAGTAGGAAGTATGATAGTTTTCAAATTATCTTTAAAATAACAGTATGTTTCATGCAGGCTTTGTTGAGAAAATACTGAAAAGAATCAGATAGGCAAACTATTTGTTACGGCTCAAGGATGTCTGCATAACAATGTGAGAGAAAGAATTCTTTTCAAATGCACTTACACTCAAGGTATCTTGATGTACCTGAGACGAACAAAAAAAATTACTGCAAGCTTGAATAATGCATATGTTCTTCTGTCACGGGATTGCATTCTTTAAATCAATAATAAATACCTCACAGTGCTAGCCTTCAAAAAAGCCACATGAAGATTTCAAACTATGGTTAACTGAGACGAATGCATTCCCTTTGTACAAGTGACTGAAATAGAGGCATCACTTTATGTATGCTAAATAAGTGCCCATTTTCCCAACTCATAGCTGTAAATCAAACAGCGATGATGTAGAAAACAAAAAATGTCTTTGCTGTATGGGAAAAGCTTCAACCTTAAAATGCTTTCCAGAGGTTAGGAAACTATGGTCCCCTGGCCACACCCACCTGTAACCTAGATTTTTACATAAAGTTTTATTATACCACCCCTGTGCTCATCTGTGTGAACATTGTTATGTCCACCTTTGGGCTTCTGTAGCAGGAATGGGTAGCTAACTTCCATCTGACCCTTTCTAGAAAATATTTCTCAATCCCTTTCTGTGGTGAAGATAATATGTCAAGGCCCTGAAAAAGGTCAGACTACCCTCACTTAGACAAGAAGGAAGCTTTTGTATTTGTGTAGGAAATAAGCAATTTTCGATCCAGGTGTGATCCAGAATTCATCTGTAGGTCCTTTATTCCCTCACCTCACCATATCCATCGATTTATAATGTATGGCTTTCTGTGCTACAGTATAAGACAAACTGTTTCAGTGCACAGACAATGGACACTTTTTTCTCCCATCTTTCATGGAATACTGTGCATCCTTAAATCACCTAGGGAAGATCCAGATGAGTCCTGTTCAGAGCACTGCATTCCTACAGAGCCAGCAGATTCCATGGGGCTTATGCACAGTGACACAGAGGATATTTCACCTTGGTTAGTTGAGGCCACAAAAGAAGTCTTGATGGCAGGGAGGACATATTTTGTTCCTATCTTTTCTGAGGTATCATTTATTTGATATTGATACAAAATAGCATACTGTGATATGTCTGACTTTGTTAGAATATCTGAAGCCAAAATTCAACCATCGAAGTAGTCTAACTTACAATGACAATTATTATGATGATGTCGATATTATTGTTTTGTAGCGCAATATGTTTAAGCTTTTATTTTTATTGAATTAATTCTTATATCAACTTCTTGATGTAGAATTGTAGTTATTTTTACTTAATAGATACAAATAATAATTGTCACATTCCTAATAAATGATTCATAAGAAAATAAGCTTCGTGCCTTAAATATAAGCTAATTTTTCTAAGCCTCTTTTTCAGAAGGCTATAAGTAAGCTGAGCATTTTGATGTGCATCTATAATTTTAGCGCTTTAGGAGGCTGAGGTAGAAGGATCACAAGTTCTTGTCTAGACTGGGCAAATTAACAACTTAGGGAGATCTTATCTCAAAACAATTTATTATTGTACCAAGGATTGAATCCAGGACCTTGAACTTGCCAGGGAGGTACTTATTCTTCTAAGCTATCTCCCTGGGCCTCAAAACAAAAA
>NW_004524661.1:7374555-7382529 GCF_000260255.1 Octodon degus | reverse complement strand
GGGCTGGCTGGCATGTGGTGCTGGGGGATTGAACCGCGGTCCCTGCGCTTTGCTCAGCTTAGTTTGTTCTAAGTAGGTGCTTTAGACCACTGAGCCATCTCACCAGCCCCCAGAGATATAGTTCTGTATGAAAGTCCTGGATTCAAGATCCAACACTATATACACATCAAAAAAAAAAATGTAGAAATGTTCAAAACCAGTGGTCCATATATGTTAATAAATATTAGTTTTTGTGTGTGACTATTAATTTTAGCTTTTGCATCAGTTTAATGACATTAATTCTGTAATTATTAAAAGTTTCTTTAATCATCCTCAGGCATTGATCATTCAGCAATGTGAACATGAATATTATTTTTATCAATGTTCTTAAAAAGTAAAATGCAATCAATAATGGTACACTTGGGTGATTTGCACAAAAAAGAAGACCAAAGTGTTGAGTGAAATAAATCAGACACATGAGCTTAAACATTGTATAATTTCTCTCATGTGAGATACTTAAACTCTAAATAAATTAAAAAGCAAAATGAAGGATACATACAAGGAGCCAGGGAGCTGGATCTTTCATGAAAGGAAATGGAAGATGGAGAGAGGGGAAGGGTGAGGAAAAGGAAAAGAAAAAGGTGTTAAGATGCTATAACTGCCATTCCAGCCCCAACCACGGGGCGCGCTGAGAGGCAGTTGAGACTGGGCGTGGTGGCACGCACCTGTAATCCCAGAAGAGATTACAGGTAGGCTGTAAACAGGAGGATCACTCTGAGTCGAATCTAGTCAATGAGACCTGTAGACCCTGTAGACCCTGTCCTAAATTAAATATATAATATATTATTAAAATGTATGTATATATGTATATTAATAATAATTAATTAATATATGTATATTAATATATATTTTTAAAAGATGCAATAACTATGTGTGTCAACTTTCCATGAGGAATAAAATCCTTACATAACGAATATATGCTAATAAAACTAAAAATACCAAAGCAAACGTAAATTTTAAGGAATTTATGTACTAAGTGTTACATTTTCTATGATTTTGAAGATTATACATCAATTTATATTATGGTGAATACTATCAGAACTTATGCTTTCAGCCAAGAATGGCACGTGTAAAGAAGTGCGGGCTTTGAAAGGTAGTTGGATCGGGAGGGCACAAACCACACGGAGGGACTCATGGCCGGATGGGCTGTTAGGAGGCAGGACCTCCTTGGAGGGCGTGGCGGGGCGGGGTGACCTCGGAAGTCGCCCCTTCCTTCACTCACACTGCCTGCTTCTTTGTTTTTTCTGCCTGCTTCTTGGCTGCCATGAGGTGAGTATCTGTCTTCCACCACATTTTTCAGCCAGGGCATTTCTATCTCTTCTCTGTAAGAGCCCTCAAAGCTACAAAACTACGTGGCCATGTCCTAAGGGACGTCTGAACCCATGAACTCAAATCAACTTCGGCCTCTTCAAGTTGTTCTTAGGTATTTCATCACAGCAGCGGAAAACTGACCAGCATATTCAGCTTCTAGTAATAAAACAGCCAGTAATCACTTTAACCTTTCCAAATGCAGTAAACTTAAAAATTTAGGCAAAATCTACAAAAAGAAAGAAGCGGAAAAAAAAATATGTATATACACAGGATAGCTGAAATAGTTGTACTGCTGATTCCTAGTGGTCTATTAAAAGGAATAGTTAATCTTCATTTTTTTCTTCTTTTTAATTTCTTAGACCAATTTTATATACCTAAATTTGGTAATCTGAACAACTAATTTGAAGATAATAATATGTACTATAACAACCTAATAATAATATTAGATAATAATAACACAATCCCTAATATCTTATATACATGTCTCTTCTGGAGAAGGGATTGTTTTAAATTGATTCATATCTCTCCCAAGATCCATCCCCCCGTAGTACATGCCCTGCTGGCCCCAGAACACTGGACTATAAATGATTGGCTTTCAAAAAGAAAAGGAAAACTTAGATACCTTGCAGATATTATCCAAAAGAAGATACATTTCTTTTACCAGCAGTTTTAGTAGATGTCAAGATGAATCGAATCACTAGAGATAAATGGGGACACTTATAATGATGATATATTGAATTTATTAGGGAGATATGACAATTCAAAATTTGCATGCACTGAAACCTTTCTTCAAGATATATAAATATAGAACAGACCGAACAGTCAGGAGAAAAGATTGAATCATAGGACTTTTTGTACCTCTCTTTCAAGACTAGGGAGGTAAAAATGTAGAAGACTTTTGAATGATACACCAAGCAAACTTGATCTGAAAGACCTATACGTTGTATGCTACTCCCAGGAAGGCCGTAAAATGCACATTTGGTGCGCATCTCGCATTTACAAATGGACCATTTTCCAGGTCATCAAGCAGGTCACAAGAAAGAATGGAAATCATGCAGAATGTATTTTTTCCTGAAGAAAAATTTAGCTGTGAAATGTTACAGCACTAGAGGTGTAGTTCCGTGGTAAAGCACTCGTCTGCTATGCACACCCAAGACTCTAGGTTGGAGTCACAGAACAACAACTAGATAGTGTTCACATAAATGTCATCTTAGTCTGCCTGGAGTTGTTAAAATGGAACACTACCAAGTTTGTGATTATAAATGATAAGTGTGATTAGCTCATGTTTCTGGAAACTGGACAGTCTGAAACAGAGGAATCACATCTGGTGAGGGGCCTTCTGCTGCACCATCGTGGAAAAGGAAGCAAGAATGGGATTTAAAAGGAGAGAAAGAGGGAGAAGCAGGATGTACTTTGAGACAGGCTCACTTTCTTACAAGAACCACATTCACTCATCCACTCAGGAAGGCTTACCCAATTACCAATCACACAATCAGCCAATCACCAATAACTGAATCCCAGTTACCAATCACCAACCACCTGATCACCCAATAACCAATCACCCAATGATTCAATCACAACTTATTAGGCCTCATATAATACTGCTGCATTTGGACTAAGTTTCCACCACATGTGCTTAACACATTCAGATTTTAGCAGATGGAAACAAAGCATAACCTTCATAGAGGTAATCCACAGGTCAAAGAAGATATCCATATAGGTATTAAAATATTTTGAATCGAATAATGAAAATGTCACCTGAAAAGTGTGGGATGTAGCAAACTCCACTCTTCGGTGTTAATTTATGCCACTAAGTGAATTTATTAGAAATATGTTCTATATGTTACCTTTTAAAGAATGTTTGGAGTAATTACAAATTGAATATCAATTATTAAAATGAAAAAAGCAATAAACCAAATGAAGTAAAAAATAAACATAAAAGTGTTAATATTAACAATACCAACAATTGAATCTTTAGAGAGGTTCATAGTGTTGATAAATATCTATTGAGAATAATCAGATAATAGGAACAAATGAGTAATGTCAAAAATGGAAAAGGATCAATAGCACATATCTATAGTTGCTAAAGATAAAGTTTGTGATGATTCATGCCAATAAACATAAGTATTTTCATTAGACAAATCTACCAAGCAGTTACTGAAGGACAGAAAATCTAAGCATATCTATCATTATAAAGACATTTAATCATAAATGAAAGGCTTCTTCAAAGTAAAATGCCAGGTCTAGGAAACGGTAGCAAACATTTTGGGGACAATGATGGCAATCTCAACAGAAATTCCTTCCAAGACTGGAACACGGAGCAATGACTTCTCCACGCATCTCTCGTGTTCAGCGTAACCTCCGTGCTAAGAGCCTGAAGAGGTCATTATAAGAAGAGGAAATTAATGGCCACTTTTACCAATGAACATAGATGAAAATGTCTTAAAGAATTATTAACAAACTAAATACAGCAATTTTTTAAAATTGTGATAGAGCATGGACACATTTGTGCCTTCGATGCAAGATTTGTTTAACATTCTAAAAAGAATGTGCAGAGAATTAACAGAAAAGAAAGAAATAGGATAATAATATGTACAAAAATGAATAAAAAGTAATATATTTTATTTATTTTTTTAAATTTTTTATTCATTTCAATGAGAAAAAAATAACAAACAGTTTCAAAAGAGGTTAGTAGACCAGTTACAATAATTAATACATTGCTTATTGTTATCTTTATAGTAGTTATTCAAAGAACAAGATTCAGACATAGTATCTTGTGTAGACAATATAAGTACAGACTTTCCTTCTCACTGAACTAATAGAAGGTAACTGTATATCATCCTATTTTGCATATGCATATCTATTTTTTTCACTACAAAATGGCCCTTCATTTATGTCCCCCTTTTTTACTTTGTTTTTATTGATATAAAGTTTAGTACACTAAGAAATAAGTCTTCTTACTTTATAAAAGTCAGAAAACAAATAACACAGGCTACATATTATTTAATAAAAATAGTTGCAAATTTTGCCTTAGACTGGATATAATCATGCCTAATAATATACTTTCTGTTCAGTATTGCCCTCACAGTTGTAGCTAATATAATAAAGTGAAGAAATAAAAGGTTTTTATGTAATGATTGGATGACTGGAAGCAAAGAAATAAAATTGTTTATTTTTAGACAACATGATGTTATTTAAAAAGTCTAAAAACTCTGCTTAAAATGTTGAGGTGAAGAAGATCAATATGTAAAGTCAACTGTACTGTTTAAAGGAATCATTAGAAAATGAATATTATAAAAGCACACCATTTACAGAAGCATGAGAAAGGCACACCACATAAGAACATCAACTAATGAAAATTCTGCATAGCTTTGCAAATGAAACTATTCAGTATTACTGAGAGAAGATGAAAATGATCTGAATAGGTTAAGCAGAGTTTTTGTTTGTATATTTTAATTTTCTTTTCCTCAATATAACTCAAGAAGTTGATGACAGCTGCTTTTGGAAATTAGAATGGCCAAGTAAAAATCTTTAAAAGTGTTGACAACACAAAGTTAAAATGTTAAACACACAAAGTCAGAAAAGTTATTTTACGATCTATTAATACGTCATTGTAAAACTATACAATTATGACTGTATAATGCTACGTAAGTGTAGACAAAGAAAACTTTGAAGGGCAGTAAAAATCATAAAGAAAAAAAAAGGATGATTCCCATCTATTGTCACACACAGAATTTAATTTAAATATTTAAAAGTTTTGTTTGTACATGTCGGCAGTTCATGTAGCTTACAATCATCCTCGGAATGTTCCCTTGTTTCTTTCCTTCCTTTAATACCCTTTCCTTTGTCTTTGTCTCCCTCCTCCAGTTCCTTAACCCATTATTTACTTTTGTATGTTATTTGTCTTACCTCATACTGTGCCACAAAATGCTTATATTTATTGAGATGATTAGGTTCCTGTACATAGTAGATCTTTATTCTTGGTTCCCCTTGCTGTCCTCCTCACCTGTCACTCTTGTTCCCTTGGACCACTTGCATGTTGCAAGAGATGCATCCCCTTGTCCTTCCTATCTGTCTGTTATCATTTTCCCCGTTTGTATTTTGCCTCACTCAAATAAGAGATACCGTATATTATTTAAAATTGTGTGTTTATTTGACTCAACATTATAGTTTCCAGTTTCTTCCATTTTCCTACAAATGTTTCAAATCTGTCATTCATTATAGTTGAGTAGTATTCCTTTATATATAGATACTATATTTTCTTTATGCAGTCCTCTCCTGTTGGGGATACAGGGTGTTTCCAGGATTCAGCTGTGACAAATTATGCTGCTTTAAACATTGGCATGCATATATCAGTGCAGCGTGATGGCTTAAACTCTTTGGGGAGGATACCTAGCCAGAGATAACTGGGTCATACGGAATGGCTAATTTCAGTTGTTAAGAAATCTCCACACTGCTTTCAGGAATCATTCTACTAGTTTGCATTCCCACCAACAATGCAGGTGTGTTCCTTTTTCCCCTATTCCAGCATTTGTTATTGATGATTTTTTAATGATTGCCATTCTTTCCTGAGTAAGACGGAATTATAATATTGTTTTAATCCACATTTCTCTATTGGCGATATATATATATAATATTTTGTTAATATTATTTTTTTAATTTTTTATAACTTTATTTATTTATTTATTTATTTAGTGTGTGTGTGGCCAGTTCAGCCCACCCGGGGGCGGGGCTGGCTGGCATGTGGTGCTGGGGATTGAACCGAGGTCTCTACTTTTGCTTAGCTTAGCTTGTTCTAAGGAGGTGCTTTAGACCACTGAGCCATCTCACCAGCCCCTAATATTATTTTTATTAGCTCATATTATGTCGTATATATGGACCAGTTGTATTTCTCTGAAATTTTTTGCCCATTTCCTGACTAGATCTTTAATTTTACATGGTTTAATTTTTTGTTGGTGTTGTTGTTCTTTGTGTATTCTAGATATTATTTCTCTAAGGAGTAGCTGACCAATTTTTTTCACATTCTGTAAGTGATCTCTTCATTCTGTTGAAGGATTCATTTTCTGTACATGAGCCTTCTATGCTAATTCATGCAGGTGCATTCCTTGATTCTTGCTGCTATTTCTTGTGCAATTGAGACTCTGTTTAGAAAATCCTTTTCTCCACTGAAGTCTTCAAGTGTTTTGTCCATTTTATTTTTCAGGTTTAATATTTCTGTTTCAATGTTTAGATCTTTGATTCATTTTGACTTTGCTTTAGCCCATGGTGAGAGATAAAGGTCGAGTTTCACTTTCTGCATTAGGATAAACAGTTTTCCCAGCACCACTTTGAAAAGGCTCTCTTGGCTCCAGCACATGCTTTTTGGCACCTTTGTCAAAGAAGATAATTTTGAATATGTCTAGGGCAGTTTCTGAGTCCTCAGTTCTATTCCATTGATTCATGAACCTGCTTTCATCAATTGTCATGCCATTTTATATCAGTATTGATTTGCAGTTAGCTTGAAGCCAGCTGTGCCTCCTGCTTTGCTCTTGTTGCCCGAAATTGAATTTACTATTATGGGTCTCTTCTGGATCCATATGAATTTTAGGATTGCTTTCTCTAGACCTTTAAAGCATGCTGGTGGTGTTTGCATTGGAACTGCACTTCATCTGTAGGGTAGTTGGGAAGCTTGGCCATTTTGACAGTAGTGGTTCCCCTATCCAAGACCAGGGGACATCATTATGTTTTCTAATATCCTCTTCAATCTCTTCAGTGTACAATAGAATTCTCTGTAGAGATCTTTTAAATTAGCAAATTTTGAAGAAGACAGCAGATTCCTAGATACATATAAACTACCAAACAACCCTAGAAGACATGTTTAACAACTCAATACAAGCAATAAAACTGACACAGTAATGAATAACCCACCACTGAAAAAAAGCCCTGGATCTGACAGATACCTATTAGATTCTACAAAAAAAAAAAAAAATTTAAAGATGCTATACCATCAATATTCCTCAAACTCCTCAAAGAAAATGAAAGGGATAGAGTACTCTCAAATTCATTTAAGAAAGCCACTATCACCCTGATTCCAAAACTAGATAACCACCTAAATGGAAAAGAGAAGTATAGGCCAGTCTCCTTAATAAGTATAAATGCAAAATTCCACAGCAAGATATTAACAAAAAGAATGCAGCACATTATGAAAAAGATTATACATCATGATCAGATAGATTTAATCCTAGAAACACAAGAATGGCTCTATATGTGTAAATCAGTAAAATAATGCATCAAATAAACAACACTGAGGTCAAAAACCACATGATCAGTCAATAGATGCAGAAAAGGTTTTGACAAAATACCACATTTTATGATAAAAACCCTGAAGCAAACAGCTATGGAAGGCCCATACCTGAATATGGAAAAAGGCTCTGCATGACAAATCAATACCTTGTATCATATTGAAGAGGGAAAAAGTAGAACAAATCCCCCTAAAATCAGGAACAAGACAAAGATGTCCACTATCACCTCCTCTATTCAGCATAGTATGTGAAATATTAGCCAGACCGAGGCAAGAAAGAGAAATAAAGGGATATGAGACGAGAGAGAGAGAGAGAGAGAGAGAGAGAGAGAGAGAGAGAGAGA
>NW_004524661.1:7373292-7374455 GCF_000260255.1 Octodon degus | reverse complement strand
AGAGACAGAGACAGAGACAGACAGAGAGAGACAGAGAGAGACAGAGAGACAGAAAGAGAGAAAAAGAGAGACAAAAGACACAAAAAACTCCACTAAAAGGGGCCAGGGAGATGGTTCAGTAGAATAAGCACTTCCCTGGCAAGTGCAAGGGCCTGAGTTCAATCCCTAGTTCTGAAAAAAAAAAAGACACTAAAAAACTCTTAGAATTAATAACCAATTTGGGCAAAGTGGCAGAATATATGCGCAACACACAAAAATCATTAGCGTTTGTGTTTACCAACAATGATCAGGATGAGAAAAAAATTATGAAAACATTACTATTTCCTGTAGCATGAAGAAAAATGAAATACATAGCAATTAACCTAAATGAAAATTTGTTTTATGTTAATTGTAGCTTAAATTTTGAAAAACAACATTTCTAGAACATAAATCTTGGCATGTGCAAATTTTTATAAAGGGATAAAACACAAAGACAACAATATGCAATTTATTAATTATTATAACTGTCCTACTAACCTGTTTTGAAGCCGTCTCATTGCTACTTCTTTCTCAATAAAATTATTTTTTAAAAAATAAAGGGATAAAACAGACAAAGTACACAAAGAAAGTATGACTGATTGCATTTACGTTGCGATTGCTGGTATATAAAAGCACAGAATTCACAAAAAAGACGAAGCCACAGATTAGTAGAATATATTTTCAACACATAATACATATCAAATGGTTTTATAGCAAATGTATTGAGAACTAGAAATCAGACAAAGACATACACTGCAATAAAAAATGGACAAGTATTTGAACAATTGACAAGATGGCAAAATGCCTAATAAGTATGTGCGTATTGTACGCAGCACCATCAGTATCAGAATTATGCAAATTACAACACCATTGCACATTTACTTTAGAACGGCTAAAAATATAAATCCTGAGAATATCAAGTGCTGGCAGATGTGGGGAATACATGGAAGGCCACAAACTGCTGGCATGTCAGTATATCCTCTGTGGGAACTAAAGTTGGGAAAACATAATTAGAAATTTTACTGTTCCCTATCAGTGTGAGTTGTATGAAAATGCCAGTATTTACCATTGTCATTACAAATAGCAATTTTGTGAGGGGCTGGTGAGATGGCTCAGTGGTCTAAAGCACCTACTTAGAACAAGCT
>NW_004524661.1:7371414-7373192 GCF_000260255.1 Octodon degus | reverse complement strand
AGCACCACATGCCAGCCAGCCCCGCCCCCTGGTGGGCTGAGCTGGCCACACACACACACACACACACACACACACACACACATAAATAAATAAATAAAATAAAAAAAAAACAAAAGTAGCAATTTTGTGAAATGGTCTAACCTGACCTATCCAAACTAATATACTCAGTTGAAATGTACAGAGATATTCATCATAAAAATGTCCATGTATAAATATAGATTTGGACAAAAATATTTAAGTATGTTTACTAAATCATTGTTAATAATAGCCCGAAGTAGGAAGTCACATGTGTGTTAATCAATGTTAGAGTGAATAATTAAACTGTGACCCAACTTATCCAGTGTGACACAATATCCTAATGGAAATAGATGAATTATGCACAGTAAGATACATAAAAAGAATGTTTTATTATGGGATTAATTTAAAAATTCAAACAGGCAAATGCATAGTGGTTAAAACATGCTATGCACAAAAATAGAAAAATGATCTTCCAATGGTCTTCCATGTTTCATTTCTGCCCTAGATGGTTGTTCACTGAGCTATATATTATTATTTTCATTTCCGTAAGTCAATATTTTACAAGATAGAAAGGTTAAATAAGAAATTTCACAAGACAAAAGGTTGACCAGTAAAACTGCATATCAAATTTTAAAGAGAAAATTATTTCCCCAAACTATTCATCATTAAAGAGAGGATCAACAAATTTAATTAATTGTAAAGGTTCTTACTTCAGGGAGAATTCTCCATTACTTTTTTAAAGAAGAAGCCTAATTTTTCCAACATAATTTTATGTATTGACCACATGTTGAATACTTCCTGAATACAACAAAATGTCATAACATGGAATATTACTTGGTAATACAAAAGAATAAAATCTGAGTATGTGCCAAGAGATGGATGAATTTGAAATCATCCTGCTAGATGAAACAAGACAGTCATAAGGACTGTATTTTACATAATTTCATATATATGAGATGTTCAGAGCAGGAAACTCATAGAGACAGAGAGTGCGTGTGTATTTCTTGGACTTGGGAAAGAGAGGAGGAAATAAGGAGGTAATATGATAGCTACAGTGTGCAGAATTCTTCATGAAAATCTGTGAACATACTAAAAACCATTCTAGTGTACTCTCACCCAGACGTGGGATGATTTTGACTACATCTTTCAGAGCCTGAGGGATGTGAACAGCCCGGCGAGGTACGCGTGCCATAGATTCACCACCACTGGTCGGATGCCCATGTGCAGGCTTCCCCAGAAAAATTCTTTGTGAATTCTCCCTCTAGGAAAGTGGAGCCCAACTCCAAGGACTTCTGGAAAGGGTAATCTGTTTAGGTACCGAAACGAAATAATAGGCTGCATGGAAGTTGACAAATTTTAGTTTGCTGTTTTCAGTTCTTTCTGCCCTCACCTTGTCAGCTTATCATTGGCTCCCTGCTTTTCCTTGCTAAGTCTCAAAGTTGGAAGACGAGGGCAGAGACAGATTATCATCATATTTAATCTAATCAGTGAAAGATGGTGCTGCAACATGTAGATGTATTTCAAATGAGAGAAAAATTAAGCCTAAAAAATATCTTCCAGCTGTTAGATTGCAAAACTCTAGATAAGTTCATCAAACTCTTGTCTCCTCTTCTTCTCTTTCTTTTTGCTTGATGGCATATTCTGCCATGATACTCATTCCTGCTGAGTAACCTAACACAGAGAACAGGAAAATGTGTGTGTCGAACACTGGGACATATCTGACACTGGCTCTGGTTACAAAAAGTATAGTCAGAATGTAA
>NW_004524661.1:7352012-7371314 GCF_000260255.1 Octodon degus | reverse complement strand
AGATATTAATTTGCTTCTGTTTTAAATCCCCAATTGAAATCTCTCTGTTTCTGCCAGTATAAAATATCTGAAGAAGTCCTGAAGGGGAAAGCCAAAGAGTTTGACTAGATATAGACAAAAATGGCAGGAATTTGTGAAGTTGATAACGTTGGTTTTCTGTTTCTACAAAAATGAAATGGCTAATGCAAAACACAATTGGCGTACACAGGCAGGCGCCAGCCATGTCTGCCTGTGTTCTCGTAATGACTGAATCATTAGTGCTGCCATACTGTATCCGTCTCTTCCACACTGCCTTAGGCATGACAGTAAAAATGTGACTAGTGTATCCATTGACAGTTTGACAGTTTCTACCTGAATCAAAATCCTAAGAAAAGCTTGCCATCCTTGAAAGTAACTGCCGTCACAAAATTAAGTCAAAAATAATTTACAAACACATCAGCATTTACTTTTTAGGCAATCATTCTACAATTAGCATTTCACTAGGCCTTGTTAGAAAGGTTTTCATTCGCTTATTTATTGTTTTTTTTTTCCTCTAGTGTGCTGAGACCCTATCTGCATAATTAAATTTTTTTTAAAAATTAGTAATATATAGATATGTCAGAAAAGCAAAAGTTATTTTATTTATTTATTTATTTATTTTCATAGTTTTATTGACAGATAAATAGCAATGAGACAGTTTCAAATCAAATTGGTAGGACAGTTTCAATAATTAACATATTTCATACATTCTTCCTAGTGGTTATTTGCTGTAAAAAATGCAGACATGATATCCTATTTACAAACACTATTACAACAAATCCCTCTATTTATGCAAAAGTTATTTTAAAAAAGGAAAATGCTACATGACACTTTAAACATAACGCCCAAAAGAAAGAGACCATTGCAAAAAATAAAATATGTGTCAGGAGTTTTAACTCTTTCATCTATATGTCTAATATGGAAATTCAGTCTTGATTTTATAATCCTGGAACATTTTCAGTGTTTCTTCTGCAGTAACTAACCTGTATTTACTTAGAATATCAATCAGCAGCATTTTTAGAGTGCATAAAACACTGTCTAATTAAGCTTTATTTAATTTGTTTTAACTCTGAGTACATAGGCGACAGCACAACGTGAATTACTCATCACGCTAAGCTCCCCTCAAAACTACAAACAGGTAGCAAGCGACGTCTCTCTGCTTCTGCACCATAATATCACTCACCCAAGCCATTTCTCAGAAAGATGATAACAATAATAATGATACTTAGCATTTATATAGCATTTTCTATCTTCAGAATGCTTTATAAACCTTAACTAAATAATGGTACTTGCAAGAATGAGGTTACAACACCAATGAATCAGCATGTCCCTTGCTGTAACGTTAGTCCTAGAAAATGCCACCTCCCGGTGTCAGCTCCTGTGGGATAGATTGCCCCTCATGATGGATTAAAAGCAGATAAAATGGATTGGCTGATCTCTGCTGGCACTCAGAAGGAACCTCCGTAGCCTTCGGATGTTTATACTGATTAACTCAAGCAGCAGTATCTTTATTTGCGGGTTCAGACCAGCTCTCCATGGGCAGAGCCAAGTGGAGAGTTGGAGATAATTATTTGGACAATTCAGGTTCAAATTTGCACTTATTCTGAGTCACCAGAGGGGTTGTTTCGCTGCTTTGTGCCTAGTTTTCTCAGTCGCAGCAGTGTTTCACCTGGGGCCTGGAAAATTCTTTATAATGAGAAATTTAGCGGGATATTTAGCAGCAACTTTGACTTCTGTGTTTTAGGTGCCAATTGCCCCACCCACCCCATGCCCCGGTGAAAACTATGAACATCCCTAGCCGTGTATGACTGGCATTCCCTGAGCAGCAAAGTCTTCCTACACTTCCCCAGGGGAACCTGACTCTGTGCTCCTATGGTGGCTGTGCAGGCTTCTTGTAACATATGTTTGCCTCCCCAGCACCTCCTTTGGCGGTGAAGTTAGGGGTTTTATTGAAGTTTGACTTTAGCAAAAGAAGAAACTCCAGTAGCTTGGTTTAGAAACCTTTTATTTCAAGTCAGTTTAGTTGACATGTCGCTTCACCACCTCCACCAATACCTGGGTAAGGAACTCTTCCACACTAAGCACGACACAGCAGTCCAAATACACGCTGAAAATCAGTTTAGCATTATAGTTATGAAAAACTTATTTCACAGGGTTCTGAGATAAGTTGACAGAGGCGAGTTGGAAAGCTCAGCCATACACATTTTGCTTCTCAGCTGGGCTTAGAAAATTGGTGCAACTGTAGTTGTAAGGAAAATACTACCTCAAGGCCCCATCATAAAAGCTTCTATCAGACACATGTCTGCAGTTATTTTTGGATCTGTATTCAGTAACTTTTATATGGACCTAATTCCCAGAAAATCTCCCCCAGTCTATTTACACAGTCAGGATGAACTAGCTGTGTCTTTTTTTATTTTTATTTTTTTTATTCCTAGTGGGAGCTGCTAATTATCTGTCTACCGCTGGGATATTTCAAGTTACTGGTGGACATTTTAGGTACTATGTGCATCCTTAATCTCCCTAGGATTCTCAAGGAACCAAATTATTTGATATAAAAACCTTTGATATTACAAGTTGTGTTTAACATTTCAAGCCTCATTTACATCTGTTCAGTTCAGTGGGTTGCTAAGCACACAGGACGATGGGAGGGAAGAAAACCTATAGACACCCGCGGCAGCCGCAAGGTATGTTATGAAAACTGGTGACAGCAAACTGCTGAAGAAGTGTCTACAGTTCATCCTCACAGGGTACAGTTAGGCTGACAGTTCTGACCATCCTGGGATATTTTTATAAACAAATACATAATTGAAAAAAAAAATGAGTGGATCATGAAAATGAGTAACAATTTCTCAGTGTATAGATTGCAAGCATTACACACGTGACACACTCTGGTGTAAGCCGATTACCCAAGCATGAGTGTCCCAGAACCTCTATTGATCTCAGTGCTGTCTTATAGAAACCTAGTCTTTTGTGCTTTTTCCTGAAAATCACTGGGGGCCTTGACAATTTCCACATGGGCTGGAACTAGGCAAGCAGTTAAACAGTTCCTGTACATCAAGGAGCTACTGACTAATGGCTGCAGCGGAAACACCTGCTAACCTGCTATTGTAAGCATTTATCAGGTATTTGCCTGCAGCAGAAATAAATGAATAAATAAACTTTTGCCAGTCATATTACACGAGTTAATGTATTACAGCATTATGTAAAGTAGCAAAGCGCGTTCTTCTGGGGCTTTTTAAAAATCATTATTGTGGCAGTTGAGAACATATCTGCTGGCTTCTCTGCTCCATTTTCCTCACTAGGGTTTCTGCCAGAGTTCTTGCAACTACGGGGCTAGTTGGCCTTTGCTCTGGGAAGAATCCCTTTGAGAAAATCTCCTTCCTAATCCTCAAAGAGTTTTAAAATGGCATTACAAAGAGGATGGATATATTAAACACCTCAGCTGTCAATGAACGGAATCAATAACTGTGGGTACATAGCTTACATTATGTCTACTTACTCAGGACTTGCCGTATTTGGAAAGAACAGCTTTGCTTTTGACAAGTTGGCACCAGCTGTTTCAAGAAATAACACAGCTGCATATCCCTAAAGCACCTGCCTTGTCTTCCATAATTTCAAGGAAAAGGGATAACATAATGACCAGTGAGGACAGACCACTTCTAGAAGCTATATTTGCAGCAACATTGTTATTTGCATAGTCAAAAACTGGCAAGAAAACTTACCAATTAAAGTTAAACACAAGAATCTAGAGTTGATGGCTTCATTACTTCAAATCCAAAAGAGAATAAGTTCTCAGTCAATAGAATACATAAAATATACAATAACTGCAACAACATTGAGTACAACTCTTACAGTGAATAATACCAGTAACTAGATCCCCATAAGTTTAATTTTAAAAAAATGTATTGTGCTACAAATTATGCTGTCCATAGACCTGTCATTTCTACTAGGAAGGCTAAATTTAATTTTTAAACTATATAAAATTTGCTCCAATTTTTAAATATCTGCTTCCCTTTCTACTTCGGAAATCCTGTAAAGAAGATTATGTGTGTCCAAACCTAATATGAGAGCATGCTTCTAGTCATATATACCAGCTACAATCAAAAGAAAAGAAAGCTGAGCCCCACCATTTGCAGCATCATCTGGGATTGCACTGCCTATGGTAGAAGTGTGCCCCAGCTTAGCTCTTCCTTCCTTTGGTTGTTACGGCTGAATTTTCCGATATGACACCAGGAGTATATGAACAGAGGCTCAACATGAAGACAAACTTCACACTGTACACGTTGGCACTGAAACAGCTATGTCTCACATTTACTCACAAGATGAATGCCTAAAGTATCGACATGTGTAGGATTAGTTTCTTATGTTGCTTTGTTTGTCTTTTTGTTTTTTAACGCTTTAGGGGAATTTTGGAAATTCGTATTTTCATGAGGATATGAGCGCAGAGCACAGTGGGGGCCGTCCCTGCATTTGGTTGACGACAGCGCGTCTGTGCTCCTTTCACACCCCCTTCTCTAGAGCTCGTTCGGTCCCCTGAAGCCACTGGCAGGCAGTTTACCCTTGAAAAGGGGGCATCCAGTGGGAGAAAGTGAAGTCGTGGGGCCGAGGGCAGCGCTTGTCCTCCGCTCCGCTGCCGCTGTCTTTCTGCTCTTTCTGCCGCCCGCTCTAGCTCGTGTTTCACTACCTTCCGCAGCTCTGAAACCAAAGACGGGCTGAGATCTCCAACACAGCGAGTCCCAGCGGTTGTTCCTCTCTTTAGGTTTATTATCTCAGTTTCTTGTTACAGTAGCAGAATGCTGACTGGCGTACGTGCTTCTCAAAATATAAAACTAAAGAAAATCATTACCTTTTCAATAGCATCAAAATATAAATTTAAAGGGCTGGCCAAATAGCTCAGCAGATTAAAGCATCCGCAGACACAGAGGCCAGGAGTTCGATCACTGGGCCTGCCATGCCGGCCCCACCCCCGCTAAAACAGAGATTGAGACTGGGCGTGGTGGTGTGCGCCTGTAATCCCAGCACTTGGGAGGCTGTAAGCAGGAGGATCACTACGAGTCCAATCTATGCAGTGAGACCCTGTACACTCTGTACACCTTGTCATAAATACTATAAATATATATGTATATATATGGATACATTTATTACAAAAATATAACATATATGTAGAAAAGTTTTAAAAGGTAATATCAAGAGTATAAGGAAGCACTAAATAAATGGAGACTTCCAATGTTGATAAATGGGAAGATTTGAGATTGTTAAATGTAATTCTCAAATGGATATGTAGATTCTACACAATTCCTAACAAAATCCTAGATGGATTTTTTTAAAGATATTGTTGACCAGATCCAAAATTCCCTATAGAAATACAAGGGACATATAATAACCAAAATTATTTTTTTAAAGAATAAATTTGAGGGGCTGGGAGATGGCTCAGTGGAATAAGTGCTTCTCTGGCGAGCTCAAGGGCCTGAGTTCAATCCCCGGTTCTGCAAAAAAAAAAAAAAGAATAAATTTGAATAATTCATGTGTGCTCATTTAAAAACCCAAGTACCACTCTCTAATATTCAAAGTAATGCAGTAGTGGCATAAGGACGGGGCATGTAGACCAACAGAAAAGATTTGTGATTCTATTAATAAGCCTTTACATTTATAAACAATTGATCTGCTGTGTAAATGGCAAGACAACTTAACAAGAAGAGAATGATACGTGTAATAAAATAATAGTATAACCTAGCACGGTGGTGCACATCCGTAATCCCAGCACTCAGAAGGCGGACAGAGATTATTGTGATTATTGTGAGCCAGAGTTCCTTAGCAAGTGCAAAGCCTGAGAACCTGCATAAGTGCTAGGACAAGTAGAAGTGGTCATGTAAAAGAATTCATTTGAACCCCTACCTCATACTTTATATAGTAATCAAGGGCTGGGAATATAGCTCAGCAGTACAGCACATGGCTAGTAAGCTCGATGTCCTGAGTTCAAGTCCTGATTCAAAATAAAGTCACAATAATCAACTCAAAGTGAACATAAATGTGCACTCTGGTTTATTTTAATGATTGGTTCATTGAGTGTACTGGAGATCAAATGCAGGACCTTGAGCTTGTGAGTCAGGCGCTTGTGCCTCTGAGCTATGTCACCAGCCCAATGAACACAAATGTAATGGACCTCAGTAAAACTGTCTGAGTAAGGGCCAGCCAGATAGTTCAGTGGATTAAAGCACCTGCTTAGGCTGATGCAGGGGTTGAGGTTCGATTCCTGGCTTGCCATGCCAGCCCTGCCCCCAGGGCACACTGAGATGTTGATTGAGACTCAGTCGCACACACCTGCAATCCTAGCACTTGAGAGGCTGAAAAACAGGAAGGATCACTACAAGTCCCATCTGTGTAGTGAAACCTGTAGACCCTGTACGAAATATATATATTTTTAAAAACCTATCAAGTGAAACTGACTATAAAAATCCTAAAAAGTAAACATAAACCATTCTTTTTTTAAAAAATGTATTTGTTACAGGGTCTCACTATGCAGCTCCAACTCATAGTGATCCTCCTGTTTTCAGCATCTCTAGCACTGGAATTAAATACATGTGCCACCATGCCAGGTCCCAGTGGCTGGCTTACTGCCCAGGGTGTGACTGGCATGGTATGTGGGGCCAGGGATCAAATCCTAGTCCTTGCGCTTGCTTAAGCAGGTGCTAAGTCTGCTAACCTATCTCACCCACCTTTAAACCATTATTTTCTTGTTAGGTGTTTTTTTTATTTTCTTAAATATGACAAAAGCAACAAATAAATTATATACCATCAAAATTAAAAACTTTTGAGATTCAAGTAAAAGATTCTGCATGAAAGTGGAAAAAAAAGGAAAAAATAATTCTCAAACATACATCTGATAACTTCTGTCCAGGATAAATAAATTTTTTTAAAAGGAAATTATAAAAATAAATTCTGGAAATTAAAGAACAAAGTGAAAAACAGGTAATAAGAAACAGAAAGACATGTTTTGCAAATAAGAATGCGACAAAGGGACAGAGGAAAGTAAAGGGGAAAAGAAGGAAAGAGAATATAAAAAAGAGTTAAGATACATCCTAACTAAAATAATATTTTTATGAAAGTACAGAGTCAGGCATGTAATCCCAGTACTCTGGAGGCTGAGGCAGGAGGATATTTGTGAATTCAAGACCATCCTATGCTACAAAATGAGTTCAAGGCCAGCCTGGATTGCATAGTGAGATGCTGTCTCTGAAAGATAGATAGATAAATAATAAATAAATAGGAAAATATCAGAATAAGTGTTTGTGCAAAGAATATGGACAAATGGCCAAGAGATGCTTAAGATATGTTCAGCATCAATGTTCATTAGGAAAATGTGAATCAAAGCCAAGGTGAGATGCCACCTGCCTTAGTTCCTCTTCTCTCAATGCTGGGACAAATACCTGACACCCAAAATGTAGGAAGGAAAGCCTTAGTTAGCTCACAGGTACTGGAGGTTTCAGTCCATACTCAGCTGGCTCCAAGGCAGCCTGGCACATGGCAGAGAGCAACCTTTCATGGTGGAGGCAAAGAGCAAGAACACAAAAGGAGGAGGAGCAGCAGCTCAAGCAGCTAGCTTCTCTTCCCACCTTAAATTGAAATGCAAATCACCTGCCCCAGGGCAGGTGCAGTATCCATATCCCACAATAATTGATCACAAGCTCCCAAAGCCAACGCAAGACTGCCTGAGGCTTTGGGGGGGGGGACCTAGACACAAACCATAACACCACCTCATGCTCACCAGATGCGTGTAAAAAAGACAAACAACAGTAGCAAACATTTGTTAAAATAAGAAGAAATTGATCACCATACAGTGCTGGTAAAAAATCTAAATTAGTAATCATCTTAGGAAATGGCTTGCCATTTCCTCAAAAATTGAAACAGAAACTTGCATATAACTTTAGCAGTTCTACTAATAGGTACATATCCAAGGTGAGCAAAAACTCACATACGTGCAAACACTTGCACCTCACTGCTGGGAGCAGCACTATTCCTAGCAGCTGCAAAGTGTAAGCAATGCAAACATCCATCACCTCCTGAACTGGTGAACAGCTAAACCCAATGGAACTCACCTAGCCAGTGGAATAGTATTATATCACGAAAAGAAATTAAAGACTCATAACATTGTCTAACTTTGAAAACACTGGGCCAGAGAGATAGCTCATATGACTTAAGTGCCTTCTTAGGCAAACACAGAGACCTGGGTCCAATCCCTGGCACCACAAGCTGTTCTGCCCACCATCCCAGGGGACACTGAACTGGCCACTAAGTCCGGGCCTGGTGGTGCACGCCTGTAATCCCAGCGCAGGGGAGACTGCAAACAGGAGGATCACTATGAGTCCGAGCTGTGTAGTGTAACCATGCATAAAATAAATTAAAAAAAAAAAAGAAAAGAGTTTTTTAAAAGTCCCTCACAAAGAACACTGTCTTCATGATTCTATTTTGATACATCATAATGTGTATCGCATTACCAAGTAGTAACTGACAAAAACTTTTATTATTTTGTCAACTTTTAGTATGTTTCAGTATCTACAGCTAAAATATATAATATTTAATATGTCACCAAAGGAAAAACCATTCATACTTATGAGGTACAGTAAATTTCTCTGAAAAAAAAATATTTTCATTGAAGAGGTAGGGGCAATGACTGGGCAAAATACTGAAAACACTGCATGTTTTATGCAACTTTTTAAAACTAAAAGTAAATAAGTTGCTAAAGGCATTTATTTGTTTAAGCAAAACTGAGTTGCACCCTTCAATGTGTCTCATACTCCTTCAGGCCCAGGGTCCCTAAGCCCTCAAACAGCTTTGGTGGAAACAAAGACCAACCCAGTAAACAAATCAAATAATTCTTAAAGACAGTGCTAACTGCTAAGGAAAAAATAAAGAATAATGGGATAATGAGCATCTAGGGACGCCTGAATGAGGAAAGAACTTGTAAAGTCCAAGCAAAGAGAGCCCCAGCTAACGATAAAAGGGAAAATTGAGAAGGTGAGGAGACGCGAGCTTGATGTGTAGGCCGGGCCCTGAGCAGAGCCTGCGGGCTTAGCTGGAGTGATTAGGGCAGAGTGTCGTTTGAGTTCTGGAAAGACCATTTAAGGGTCAGGATTTTATTCAAAGGACCATAGGAAGTCATCGGAGGGTTTTCAGTGGGGCAGTGCCAGGATCAGATAGAATCCTTAAAATTCTATTGATTGTGAAGAAAGTAAGTGTGTGGGGTGGAGGCGGGAAGCCCAACAGCAGCTCCTCAGGCCAAGGTCGATGGTGCTGTGGACTGGGATGGCAGCCAGAGCGTCAGTGAGAAGTGCTCAGATACAAGTGACTTAAGACATTTCTTTCTTTCTTTCTTTTTTTTTTTTTCCCCTGCTTGATTTTATTCTTGTGGGATGTAAGAATATCGAACATTTTGTTTAGAGTTTAGAAGTGAATTTCTGACAGATTATCTGGCCTTGCCAAAATAAAAGGCCTACAATGGCATGTGAGTGTTTGTCTGGGCAGCTCTCGCCACCTCTCCCTCAATACTTAGGGTATAATCAATAAACATAACGGAGGTTATTCATTCCACCAGGATGGAGTCCAACAAAAGGCCTCTATTCACACTGTAATAGTCAGACTTCACTGTTCCCTCACATTATGTATTACAGCTAGCAGGCTTCAGTCATCCACGTTCTTTACGGTCCCAGGTAATTAAATGCTCTGTTGGCATTAGAATGATTATCAGCCTAGGCTGTGTGTGCTTCTCCTGGCCAAGACACGGCCCCTCCCGCAGACACTACACTCCTGTTCAGGAAAGCAGAGATAGTCTTAGATTTTTCAGAATTAGGCAATTTAGTGCTTGCTGAGGTTTGCGTTGAGTTTTAAGAGTGTCTTCCAGAAAAAAACATGATCAACGCAATCTCTTCAATTTATATTAATAGGCTTAGTGAATTTTAGTCGGCACATGCTAATGAAAATGTTTTTAAAACATGGCTGGAGACATGGTCATTAGTAACTTTTGACAGAGCTCTTTCATTATGAGGAGAACAAGTGCCTTTCCAAAGGTTTGAACACACTAGAGCAATGGCCCCAAAGATACCAGCAAACAGTAGTAAATAGTTGACATTCATTAACTTGAATTTTGCAAGTAGAAAGCTGGCTGGTCTGGGTTTATTTTAGAGCAATTAAATATGATTTATTCTCCATCATTTATTGACTTATTCATCCAGCAAATGATTATTGACTGCTTACTGCTATGTTATACAATGTGAGACATACAAAGAAGACCAATTAATAATAATAATGAGTAGCATTTGTTGAGTAGACACTGTAAGCCATCACTGAGAGCTGTATGTGCTTTCTTGCAATCATGCCCATAATCCCTAACTTGCCTTAAGACGCAGCCGCTATCATTATTTCCAATATGGAGAAGGAAACTGGCTCATAGAAAGTGTTAAGAAGAAGCCCAAGTATACCAACATAGCTGGGGAAAGTTGCAAGCGGAAGATCTGAGAACTGAACTCAGGGGCTCTGCCTCTGATGTTTAGCCTACCCCGAGACAGCAAACAGCTTCACCTCGCAATGTGTACAGGCTTCTTGGAAAAATAAGGCACATGTGGTGACAAGGATATTTTACAGTGAATTCAAACAGTACAACCACAGGTAAGGACAGGTTTTAAAAAAAAAATGATACTTCAGTTTCATGCAAAATTAGTGATTCTCAACTTGACTGCAAATTGCGATCAACTAAAGACTTAAAAATAAATAAGTAAATACACAAATAAATAAATAAATAAATATTCCAGGTGCTTTAGTGCCCACTTAAATTTGACCTGGCAAGCCATTTTTCAGCTGGATTTTTTTAATGTTTCTACAGGTGACCTAATGTTCAACCACTGAACCTAAGGACTGGGAAAATATTGAGATGAGGAGAGGCTCAAAATTATTTTTTCAAGAATAAGTAGCCATTTCAAATGTCAGTCACAAATGTGGGCGGATATGAATTACAATGAAGTGCAATATTAAATTAACATTGAGGTAGAGTTTTGCTACTCAAGCTGGACTCCTGGGACCAGCGCCGCTGGCTTCACTGAAGAGTCCTTAGCAATGTGGCATCTAACACTCCTTGATCAAAATCTGTACTTTTCTTTTTTTCTTTTTTAAATGTATTCGGTACAGGGTCTCACTAACAGCTCAGACTCATAGTGATCCTCCTGTTTTCAGCCTCCCCAGCACTGGGATTACAGGTATGCACCACCATGCCCAGTGTCGATTGCCAGCTTAGTGCACCCAGGGGCAGGACCAGGGTGGCATGAAGTGCCAGGGATCAAACCCTGGTCCCTGCACTTGCCTAGGCAGGCGCTTAGTCCGCTGAGCTATCTCGCCAGCCCAGAATCTGCATCTTGAAGTGACTGCTTATCAGTCATAGTTTGAGAAACACTAGCATAGGAGAAAAATTAACAAAATTAGTAACCAGAGAGGATACTCTGGATTGATCTGTGGTGCCAACTACCAGTACGTAGGATGGAGAAGGCATAAGGCAAGTATGAAATCAGTGCTGTAAAGAATTGCCCAGATCAGCAGGGTCCTTGATTAATATAATAACCAGGGTGAATTTTGAATTTTCTTCTGGAGAAGGTTGGAAGTCTAAAAACTTACAGATAAAATTGGTGTGTCCAGGGACAGCTCAGATGATAGTATGGTGGCCAAACAGACGTGGGGAGGGACAAGCTTGCAAGGACACTGCAGTTCTTGCAAAGGCCTCCATGAGAATCTTCACTTCACAGACAGAAAAAAGAGTGAAACTCACACTGGGATCCGATTCACTCAGCAAGTCCTTATCTTCAAAACATATTGTCTTATATTCAGGAATTCTTATCTCACCCAGCAGCCTCACTTAGGACTTACATTGTGTATCTGAATAGAGATACAGGCTGCATGTTATTCTGAGTGGCAGTCAGTGTATTTGGAACAGCTTTGTTATTTCTCCCATAAAGTACTTGCTCTAGAGTACTGGAAGCCTATATCTAGGGACAAGAAGTGAATTCTAATGGTGGCACAATGACATTTGAGATCCAGCAACAAAATAACTATATATCATAAATTTTCCATATGATTATTAGCTAGAGTATCGTGCTTCATATTATATATCATGCTTGAGAAGGGTTACTATTAATTCCAGGGAAATGATATCATACATATGAATTGAATATTCTTAACCTGAAATTGATATACAATATACTATTTATTTATTTATTGTGGTACCAGGGATTGAACTCAGGACCTTGCACTTGCCAGGCAAGTACTTATTCTACTGAGCTATCTCCCCGGCTTCTACAATATACTTTTTAATTTGATAAATCTTTCAGATATATCTGATGCTTATGTTACTAAGCATCATTGTAATTAGAGAGGATATCCATTTAAAGCTTAGAAATTTGCTAGTGTATAGTTTTTTACTGGTCAAGGGTATATGCATCCACATAAAATTATTCTTTAATGTTAGAGAATGCTTTTCCTAATGCAGTGTCTAATGCATTGTTTTACATACACTAGACTCTTTTCATGAGGAAAAATCACAAGGACACTTTATGAAAAGATGTTGTATTATGGATAGCGTTTTTAAAAATAAACCTCTTAAAAGTATATAAAATGAATTACATCTAAAGTATATGAATACATTTTTAAACAAAATGACAGAAACTAAATAATCAAATTGACTAGAAATATCTACAAAATCCTCTACTCATCACCAGTGTAAGAACAGGTTATTAAAGGATCATAAAGTGATAACTAGCAGAGTAGTTACTATTCTTAAATTTAAGCTTACAAATAAACACAGATTTTCAAGTTTATCCCTGTTATCAAACTTGTCACTGCAATTTGTTTGTGTGGCCACTAGAGGGTGACGTGTCCACTTTAGTCATAATCAGATAATCGTCACAATAATTACGAAAAAGATGTAGTGAACCTATATTCATATATGAATGTCTAAATCCTTTCTTTATGCGAGAAAAGTGATAGCAATGAGTTGCTTCCTACAGGGAATATGGAATATATATATATATATATATGCCCTCAGATAACTCAATATTCACGCATGACATGAGAAATAATATCTTTATCATGATATCATACTATGGAGTAGGATTGTTCAACATAACAATAAAAGAAGGAAAGATACCTAGTTTTCTAAGTTCTCCGGGGGGGGGGGATGTGAAATATCAGAATGTTATTCTATTAAACAAAAGTTTAAAAGAAAATAATTCACCAAAAATGGAGAAGAAAGAGACCACTAAAAAAATGAGAAGTTGGAAGTGAGAGTTTGTGAGTTCAATTCCCAGAACCAAAATAAATAAATAAACCTGCAAGAATGAAGAAAAAGAAGCAAGACAAGGTTATGATACAGGGCATAATATAATAATAAAAAGAAAGTAAAAACATGGTCAAAATGTGGATTGAAATAAAATATTCCTGTGGTAGGGAAATAGATAAAGACAACGTAGTGCTCAATTGTAGGTTTAAAATCCATACTCAAATGCAAGGAGCATCACAGGGTGGGTTTTAGCCTCCCATTGAACACAGAGGGAGATGTCAAATCTATTTTCACCAAAAGACAGCATGATAAAAATCTTCACAGTGAAAAGACTCAACCAAATTTTAATAAAGGCAATGGTTCTTTACTAGAACCCTGTCTCAATTTATGCTCAGTATCTTTTCTCCAATTGAAATGTAAATTGAGATATGTTACTGGCCCCATTCCCTTCTCTCTTCTTTTTTTTCCTCCAGTGATCACAGCTGGGTACTGGCCTGTTGACTCTGTAAAGGTTTGGACCTATTGGTAATGTGGTTAGGGGTAAGAATAGGGTAATTACACAATGTAAATCCCTTAATGGCTACTTTACCTTTCATGTCTGGTCTTTATCGTAGAATAAAAGGGATGGCAATGTGCCCTATCTCTGGCCTGTTCTTAGAATAGGTCTGCTCATACTGGGTGCTAAATGCTGCATAAACCCAGGTACCCTAGGATAAAGGGCTCCTTCTCTGTATTCCATAGAAATTGCTTTCCAAAGTAGCTTTGCTTTGCATTACACTTGCCAGAAGGCAGGGGCTCACAGTTTGGTTACTGATAATGCTAATCCTCCCTGACACTTATCTGGCAACCTTCCTTCTTGGAATACCTTTGAAATGTTCGTAGTTGAGGGTGAGGTAAATCTGGACAGGCTGGAGAGAGCTCACATCTTTTAATCTCCAAACCAAATCTTTATTTCTCCAACATCACTTCACTGTGGAAGGCTCTCTGCTAAGTCTCTATGACGTGATCGCAGGGCACTTCCAGGGCTTGTAGCAGGAGCCTTGTGCTGTAGATTGTCTCTTTTACCATAGACAGCAGGTCGGGAAGATGTGATGTGTTGAGCATTTATAGACTACAGCTTGCCTCCTTACATGTTTCCGGGTGGAGAGCTACTCTGCCCCTGACCTGCTCCTTCTCTGAGGATGCTTATTGATGGCTATGAACATTTCAAAGGCTTTAGGGGGCAGGGAGAAACATAGAGAGTAGAATGCCAGCCCATTCGATATCTGCAGCTTGAGCTCGTTCTTGATGCCCTGCACCTCTCAGAGAGTAAAGCTTGGGAAGAAACACAGCAGCGCAGGATCCCGAGTCTTCTGAAAAACAGGTACAAATGAGAATAGCTTCCGGACACCTGCGCTGCTCGTTATCAGAACTGTACACTGTAGGGAAGATCACTCTTGGTCTGGTTGTCCTTCCTCTGCCTCTTCACTGCCATGGACCACATCACCAGAAGGGCCTGTGCATACCTCCTGTATGCCAGGAGACATAAACGCTCCTAATGTCACTGTTCTGGCATCCATTCTGCTCTGTGTCTTTCCTGTGGATGAGGATATTTTCATTTCCCAACTACGCTGATTCAGTGTTACTACCCATTTCTTTTCTTTTCTCTCTCTCTCTGTGTGTGTGTGTGTGTGTGTGTGTGTGTGTGTGTGTGTACACACATGGTACCTGGATAGAACCCTGGAGCACCCTGGCACTGAGCTACACTCCCTTGCCCTTTCTTACTGTTTTATTTTCAGACAGGGTTTCCTCACACTTTTCAAGTGGGTCTTGAATTTGTGATCTTTCTCCCTCAGTTTCCTTTAGGGCTGAGATTAGAGGCAAGGGCCTTGTGGCTGGCTAGTAACTGGTTTTTGAAGAGAAATCCTGGGGCTAAAAAAGGTCATAGGCTTTCTTGAGATCACCCAGTTAATGGAGTTGAGGGAAGGGTGCCCTTCAGCTTTTCCTCCTTCATTCTGTTGCTTTAGCACCTTTCTATCTCCTGCATGAGAAGGGCTTTTGTGATTACACCTGCTCTAATGAGAACTCTACAGCAGAAAAGCCAACACATTACCCACTCATTCAACTTTTTCCACTTTGCCCTTGGACTAGACGCCTGTGCTCTGTATTTTGCTTTTACCTAAATTCACCCTCCATGTTCATTTCAGCGATGTTTTCATGTATGGGACACACTAATGAAACCAACTGATATTTGATACTGTTGTATTACTTCATCCATGTCTGGGGCACTCTGAAACCTGTTGCTTAGGGACTTGACAGCATGCACTTCAATAGGCAGAACAAGCACATGAGTATCAGGATGAAAATAAAAGGAAGAAGAAGGGAGACTCTTAGAATTGCTATTTCCAAGGGAGTACTTCTAGGGTGGTCTAGATGTTGCCTTGGTTGAGAAGGGACACTGGGATGCCTTTCTGCTGTGATGGAATCCCCATAACCAAACCTAGGTGGACAAGGCAGAAAGCATGACCAGTTTATATGATCATAGTTTTATGTGGCTTGAGAGCTTTCAGAATGAAGACCAAAAGTCACAGGGGAAAAATTCCATATCTGTCCTTAGATTGGATGAAGATGAGGTAGCTGTATAAAAATGTGATTGAACAAAAGGCACATGACTGAATGCTAATTGGCTGAGTGGGGAAACCTGGGATGCATAGCCTAGCCAGACTCTCCTGGGTCTCTTCCTGCAGCCTGCTTTTTAAAGGACAGACTCTTCTGGA
This sequence comes from Octodon degus, assembly GCF_000260255.1. Lineage (NCBI taxonomy): Eukaryota > Metazoa > Chordata > Mammalia > Rodentia > Octodontidae > Octodon > Octodon degus. Next base: position 7,355,225 of record NW_004524661.1, on the reverse strand, counting down.
ACAGGCCCAAATCAGTTTTGTTTGTTTGTTTATTTTTGCTTTGTTTTGTATGGGAAATCAAACTCAGGACCTTGTACTTGTCAACAGGTCATTTCTTTTCTTTTTTTTTCCATAATTTTATTGAGAAACAAATAGCAATGAGACAGTTTCAAACCACATTGGTAGGACAGTTTCAATAATTAAAACATTGCATACATTCTTCCTAGTGGTTAATTGCTGTACAAGATGTGGACATGATATCCTATTTAAAACAAATCTCTCTATTCATTAAGAGAATGTAACTATATATCTATCCTAACCATTTTGAATACACAGATACAAAATGGACATTCATTTTTATTCCCTTTTTTGTTTAGTTCCACTATTTGAATATGATAGGTGTGTTAACTCAGCAAAATATTCTAAAAGAGTCCAGTAGTCAATTGTATTGGGTGTTTTGCTTCACTGGCAATGTCAGAAATTGTTGACCTGAGTCCCCTACAGCTCAACATAACAGCATGGCTTTACTTCTTATACTTCGTTTTTATACTTTTCTGCTGGATGGTTAAGACCAAGATAAAGCAAGACCTATGCAACAAGAGTTGCAGCTTTTGGGTCTGATAAGGTCAGTGAAATCCCCTGAGGATTTATCCTGAGATCCTGTACCTCAGATTGTAGAACCTTTGTCAGTGTCAGCCATGTGGATGAGTCACGGCCATTGCTTGGCCAATGTGCTCTCTGCGAAAGCCTGAGAGAATGTTTTCTCTCCATGTGACTCTCTTTAGGCACACTCTACATCATTGATCACTTTCCTCTATGGCCCCATAATCTCCTTGATCAGAAAATTTGGGACACTACAGAGTTACATGACGTTATAGTACAAGTTCTCGTATGTCCTGAGTCTTAATTGACCTTGGAAGGCTAGGGCCGAAATGTTGGCTTTCCTTGCGGCCCTCATTTTTCTCTAATTTTGGTTTGCAAACTTAGGTTGCAGGTTATTTCTTAACAATGAGCTCTTACACAGAAGGTGGAACATGGTTGGAGTAGTACTCCTTCATGACTTGACTTAGGGGAAGCAGTTCTCTTTTACCTGACCCTACCTGAAGAGGAGGAATTCTAGTTTCTATAAGACAGGAGGATAAGGGATTGTAAGAAAAATCTTGCTTCTAAGATTCCTCCTGAGGCCTTCAGGGTGTTTTAGTTGAAAGTGCTTGGTGTGGCAAAGCACAATATTTAGGGGTCTCATTTTCTGAGCCCCAACATTTTTCATTGCTTTCACACATAACTGTCACAGCAAATCTAGAAGGGAAAGTTATTACCCCCCCCTTTCTTTATAGAGAGGTGATTGAGGCTCAGAGTCATTGAGTGGGAAGGAACAAGGTCACCTGGAGAGTCAGAGACCACAATGATTTGAAGCTGTCGTCCAAACACTTTGTTCTTTTCACTCAATCACGAAGGTTTTCAAAAACACCATTTACCGTCACTGGAGCCAAAAGGAAACCAGAAGCTTATAGTCTGTTCTCTCACTAATGCCAGATCATTGGATGATAATGAGGATTTGGGGGGCCTGAGTCCGTGAGCAGAATCTCAAGAGGTGCTGTGAGCATCAAATATAGATCCTCAGTCTGGAAAAGAAGCTCGCTCCCCCTTGTCCTGTGAATTGGTTTCCCCGACAGGACATGATGGCCTCATTTATTTTTTATTTATTCATCTACTAGTGTGTCATCAGGCATTGTACAAGTAGGTTGTAGTCAGAATTTCTTGCACATAGTGACAACGAAAGACTTTGGTTTTTCTCTGTCCTTTTCTTCTCCTTTCATTCTTCCCCTCCTTCTTTCTTTTTCCCCCTTTTGTCTTGGCCACTTTCCTCATCTGATTGCTCTGTCAGGTCCTCATCTCCTCACAATAAGTCAGTGGTGGTGCCCTTGCCGTGCCGTCAGCACCCAGCAGGCCTGCCTACGGGCACACGCAGGGCTTGGAGGACAGTCTCCCTTCCCACTCTGACACTTCTTCCCATTTCCCTCTTTCTTTCCTTCCAAAGTCTCCAATATGTGCTGGGAATTGTCACTTCCAAGCTGCGTGACTTCGAGTGAGTGACTTTACCATGCTGGTCCTGCTTTTCTTCATCTGTGAAATGTTTCTAATAACAATAGAACTTTGTAAAGTCATTTTGAGGACAGGATTCATTAATCTATACAAAATACTCAAACAAGGCCCACAATATTGTAAGCACTTAATAAAATTTAATCTCCATTTTTCTTCAACCAAGTAATATTAATCCAGGCCTTGTGCAACCCGCAGGAGATGCGTTTCTTGGGAGCAATTGGCATTTCCCTGGTAGAAGGAAAATTTTCAGCACTATATTTCTCTCTACTTCCTTGTATGATGATATTTCAAATACAACTTCTGAACATCTTTACAGAGCTCTTTTTCCTTAATTCTCAATTCAGTGGCAACCCATCTCTGGATTTTCTGAGCATTGTCTACACCAGGCCTCTCTGAGGGTACACAGCTTGGGAGAAAAACAAACGGAGGAAGGTGGAAAACTCAGGAACACATGAAAAATAAAAATTGTGGAGCCCTCATGAAATGTTTTTTTCATCTTGAAAGTGCTTTGAAAACATTAACTAATTAATTAATCAAAAAGAATTTCTACCAATCAGTGAAAATGCTCTTTACAATGTTTCAAGCCTCTTCAAAGGTATTATTTATTCAGTGATGTTTTCTCTTTCTCCTTAAGGGAATCATCAGTTTCTCTTTTTGGAGACACTGCACATCTCAGGGAATGTCTGCACACCCCTTCCACTTTGTGTATCTTAGCAAGCATGAGTGTGTGAATGCACACAAGAACAAACACAAAAAATTCCCTTTCGATTGGGCCTATTGGTAGTAATGCATTCAAATGTTATTTAAGAGTCTCTAATCTTCTGCTTATCAGTTTGTTATTGATCTGCTGCCAGATTCAAGAAAAAATTCTTGCTGATTCTCAAGGATCAATGTCACGTCCTGTGCCCATCTGCTTTTCTCTCCTGTCTACTGCTCCAGTGAGTGTGTGTGCGGTCCACACTTACTGCAGTCTCTGAGCAGGCTGGCTACTCAGAGTCTCCAAAATATCAGCTCTATCCTCTGGCCTCCAAATTGTGATGAAATCTCTCTCTGATAAGGAAGAGCAGAGGTAATAATGTTATGTTCATTAACTCAGAAAATGTCAAACAGCTGCCATTCATTATATAT
>NW_004524661.1:7338822-7351912 GCF_000260255.1 Octodon degus | reverse complement strand
TCCTATAGCTCATATTTTATTTGGCCCAAGTATTTATGTGAACCACAGTGGCGGAGTCACAGATGATCCAGGCAGCAGGAAGGCATTCAAGGAATTCGCTGTCCAGCAGGGAAGAAGGAACCAAAGCCCAAGCGTGAGGGGTAGCACGAACATCCTCAAGGAAGGGCTGTCAAGAAACCCGGGAGAAGCTTGGACTTTTGCATTCAGAGAAGGATTGCTAGAGTAGAAGGCACCAGCGTGAGGCATTTAGAGTGGAGCTTTATTGTGGAATTGATGAAGATGGAGTGTTGTTTCAGATCAAGGCCAAGTAAGAGGAGGCAGAGAGAACAGGACAAAGGAAACTTCGATTGAATGGGCATTGTTGCCCTGGAGCAGGACCTCCATAGAAGAAGGATGTAGAATGGAATTTAGGACATGTCACCTGGCCCTGCAGTCAGAAAATGGGTAACCTCTGCAGTACCACAGCACCCACCCGCCTAGCAGCGTCTGTTCTGGTTCATTTTCCTACCTCATGCCAGTGCCCTTCTCCTCGTGTAGCAACATCATCGACAGCCCTCTTAGAGTCCCTTTCCATGCAGCCAACACTGATCAAAAGCATCGGAGTATGTGGATTCACAACAGGAGAAGTGCGTGCCATCCTGGGCCACAACAAAAAGAGCCTTAGGTAATGGACTGAGGAGTCTAATCTTTATTTTCCTGATATTATATAGCGATTCAAGCACTGACTCAAAGTCAATGTCATTAACATTTTCAAATATTCAACAGTATTGCTAGGCAAAGAGATCCAGAAGATCTACTGAGATGTGTTATTGGAAGGCTTTTCTGTGCATTAAATCTTTCAAGTATTTTATGGAAAATTTAAATAACTCATTCATCATCAGTCTGTCTCTTGCTTTTATTAATTTTCTAATCATTTACCTCCTGTTTTCCAAATCCCTGTGAGCGTGTACATTTAGACTTGTTAGAACACTGCAGAAAGTTAAAGTACATAGATTCGGAGCAGTTATTTCAGAGTTTTTCAGAATTTAAATTCAGATAATACTATGTTTGTGTGAGCTGATTAGACATCATATTTTTCACCTGACTAATTTCTGCAGAAGTAAATGATTATCATATAAGAAACCATGCAACCCCACCCTTCTCTGTACATTGTATCCTATGCAAAAATATGAAAATGCTGGCACCTGTGTAGAGTGCACAGCACCAACTTCTGTGGCTGATTCTGATCAAGGAGCATATTCCAAAGGGTTGTCTCTGAAATCTTTTAAAAGCAAGAAATCATGGCTCCTACTAAAATTTCTAAACAATGATTGAGACATTAAAAACAACCTGGAGAACTGTAATAATTCTTTGAAGGCATGGATTATTTCTGCTCATACATTTCCCATTCTTATGAAATTGAAAATCTTCCAGAATACATACCCTGCAAAGGTCTTTAGAAAAGTGTAGAGTATGTCCATTGACAGTACATAACCCCTACTCTCAAGGATATTTTATAGCACAGGGAGTAATGGCACATCAATGGGGGTCCAAAACCTTTTGCTCTGATGACACTTTGATTTGGTTTGATGTCTCGAGTACACCAAGTATCAATTTTCTAATTTGCCAGATAAACAAGATAATAGCTACTGGTGCAAGCTACTTGGAGTGTAAGTGTTCTTGGAGAATCCTGATGTACCTTTACAAAAAGTGCAGCGCAAGGTAAGTACAAATAAGCAATCTCCATTCCCTCACCTCTCTCCTATCTGCCTGCAGGTGCAAAGGTATGTCAGAGCTATCGGCAGCAAAACACAGAGTTCACAACATAGATTTTAATACCAAACAGAAAGGGACTTGTACCCAGCTTGACTGCTTCTTACTTGTGTAACTTGTTCAGAAATGTTTGGCTCTGTTGGAACCTCTGTTTCTTCCTCTATGAAATGGGAATTATGGACCTGCAAGATAGATCAGTGGACTAAGATCCTGCTTAGGTAAGCACAGGGACCAGGGTTCAATCCTGGATACCACATGGTGCGCCGGTCCTGCCCTGAGGCATGCTGAGCTGACCACCAAGAGTGGGTATGGTAGTGCTACAATCCCAGTGCTGGGGAGGCCAAAAACCAGAGGATAACTAGGAGTCCAAGCTGCATAGTAACACGTTGTACCAATTACACAAAAGAATAAAGAAATGGGTATTATGACTACCTTACCTCAGAGGATGGCTATGAGGAATAGCTGTGACAGTCTATTTTAAACTGCTTAGCCTCAGAAAGTGTTAGGCAAGTCCTCAAAAAAGCTTAAAAGTCTACGTCCTAGTGTCACAGTAGAATATCGACTAACACTTCAAGTTTTCATCAAAGTTTTCCTTGAAGGTTGCCCTTCATGGCTTTTTCAACTGGTTATTCTCATCACGAATAAAAGATTCTGCTGCCCTTTGACAAAAATCAGCCTAACATATACACAAGAAGGGGTTATCGAGAATTCCAGGGGCATTTCTGCTTTCTGAAGCATTCTCTAGAGAATAAATTTATTCTGAGTAAGAAGGAAAGAGGGGTTCATGTTTAATCTTTTCTTAGCATCCCCACTTTATTCATAATATTTCAGTGTGGAGCAAGTTAATAGCCAAACAGTTGCAGGATTCAAATCCACAGTGAAGGGTTGGTGTGTATTTATAGCTCGATGCATATGTCTATAGCTGTAAGGTATGTAAATAGAATCGATACAATTTGTGGGTGTTCTGTGTGTATGTGTACCTACAGGAAGTACAAAACAGAAATGAATACTGCAGTAGGGTAGAGAACACATGAAATGGAGATGCTTTTCCACATCTAAGTATCTCATTCTTACAAACCTGATTCCTGTAGGATAGGGGCTACAAGCCCATTCCATTACAAAGCAATACTCTAAGAATGAAAGGTATTTAACAAAAGCACCCTATTTGGAATTAAAGCTTCCTCCTGTCTCTGAGCATGCCTAGCAGTCTGTGGAAAGCAAAGTGGTGTAAAATCCAGTTTTTCCTTTCTTGTGAGTTGTAGTCACAGCTGTTGCTGTAACTGTCTGGTGAACCAGGTAGCTCTGAGTTCAAGGTCAAACCTGACAAGGCAGAAGGACGGTACCCAAAGAGCAATCGTGAAGCATGCAGGAACAATAACAGATGGGGAGGGTGGTGCCCAGAGTTTGCTTGGTCCTGGCGCACCTCCTCTCTGCTTGAAGACACCACTGGTTCCCGTGCCCCAGGTGAGGGCAGTGAAGCAGCCCTGCGCTAAAGACCCAGCTCTGCATTATGGCACTGGGCATGACCTTAGTAAAGCAACTCTAAGTCTCTGAGTCTTGAATTCCTGGAAAGGGGTAATGGGATAGGATAAGCACCAGTGTAGCTTTTCTTTGAAGGACATGATGTATCCTCCCGCGCCACAGCATGGTAAAGGACAATCACCACTCTACCTCACATTCCTAGTCCTAACCTGCTCCAAAACTTCAATATTACACAGCTGTGGATTCAAATCCTGTCTCTGCTTATTAGTTGTAATAACAGGGGCAAAGGGTGTGTGCATGCTCATGCCTGTGTGTGCGTGTGCGTGTGCGTGTGCGTGTGTGTGTGTGTGTGTGTGTGTGTGCATATGGGCATGTAGAAAATCTGATGGACAGATGGACAGGGAGTGAGTTTAAAATCTGCTAAATTCTTTGAAAGGAAGTAGAATATAAAATGATGCATATGACAGTCCTACAATTCACAGTCTAGTAGATGTGGTTTTGTTGGGAATCCTCAGTCTCCTCATCTGTGATATGGAGATAAAGAATTATTTTTAAGATTAAGATGGAATATGGTGGATGCACCAAAAATAAGATACAAATGATTCTATCCTGTACCTTTCTAATTCCTAATTTTTTCTAATGCCATCCCCAGAATCGGACCCTCACTTTCTATGAGCCCTCTACATGTGTTCTGATGGTAGCACAAGAGAGGTAGCATTGTCTGAGCTAGCCACATGGGCTTTAGCACCAGACCTGAGCTGGCAGCCTCTGTCACTTACCTAGCAAGCTACTTGACATCTCTCAGCCTCATCTTACTCATCTGTTAAATGGGAGTACAAGCAGTTTCAACTGTAAGAGTTAATATTCCCATTTTAAGAGTAGTTGATGTTCACACGTGTGTACATAAGGGTATATATATATATATATATATATATGAAAAACACAGAGTGGGAGTGAACCATCTAGATGTTTGACCATCTAGCAAACACTAAGGAATGAGAAATTTACAATAGTGGTGTATGTGTATTTGAGGGACATGTATTAGCTTACTCACAGCATAGACGAAAACAGGTACCAGTGGCAAATTTCAAAAGGAAAAGTTTGTGGTGCTTTTGAGGTCAGTAATAAGGGGGTTGGGGAGATAGCTCAGTAGAATAAGAGCTTTCCTGGCAAGTGCAGGGGCCTGAGTTCAGTCCCTGCTTCTGAAAAAATAAAAAAGAAAAAGAAAAGAAAAAGAAAAAGAAAAGAAGCAAAGTCAGTAATAAGAGGATCTGACCCCACTGCCAAGATCTCAGATGGCTTCCCCAAGGAAGTAAATCTGGAACAGAGAGTGAGGGATAAACAGAAGTTTGCTAGGTGAACACAGTGGGAAAATGCATCCCTCACAAGCTCTGCAGTATCCCTTGCTAACATCCATAAGCACACCATCACCTTCGTGCTGGACTCTAAGCTCAAGAATACAGGGCTGGTACCTGTCCTGTGCATTCTCCTCTAAGACAGCCTGTGAAAGGAAGCAAGTGCTGGTGGAAAATGCATGCATGTGTTGAATGATGTTAAGGTTAACTGCTGTGTCCTCAACATCACACAGCTTTATTCAGATAGAGTCCAGAGCATCCCACCTTAAAAACAAAAACCAGAACCAAAAGACACCTTGATCTTTGTACTGGGACAGGCCACACCCTCATTCTGTCCCTTTGCTTTGGGGAAACAAGCACCAAATCTCAGTAGCAGTCTGTGTGCGGACTGAGATAAAGAACTCAGAGTAAAGTCAAAAGTATCATTAGTGCTGCTCTTCTGACCTCAGCAAGACCGGGCAGAGGGGTTTTCTAAGGTCGGTGGGCTGTGGAAGAGCTGTCAGCCGGGGGATGCTCTCCCTAAAGCACACACCAAGCCTTCCTGCTGTGCGAATGCCTAGGGTTGTCCCTGCCGCATCGAGTCTCCAGGAGCTGCAGCAGTGGTGGGATTAGATAGTTTAGGGTTAGGGGCGCTGCGTGGAGTCAGTTCGCAGCATGGTACTCTGGGACCTCATTTTCCTTCTCCAGTTCATTGTACTTCTTGGACGGCATGTAAATCAAGGAATTGACGGACGTCGCATACCACGGAGCACGCACATGGTAAGCAAGCAAGTTGTGTATCGCTATTACTATTATAACGGCCAGGCCCTGCGGGGTGTTTTGTCAGTTACCCTAAAACGGCATCAGTATTTCCTGGACTGGGAATTACTTTCCTTTTGAGATTCCCTTTCTGAAATGAAGAAAAACAACTCCTCTCTGAGGTCTGGAACCCCGCGGTCCTGTCACTATGCCCTGGGGTGCAGGCGTGGGGTTGTCAAGGTGAGGCAGAGCTGCCGCTGCTGAAGGTTCCGGACCCTCTGCCTCTCCGGGCTCTGCTTGCCTCCGCCTGGCTCTGCCTCCCTAACCCTGGAAGGAGCAGTCTAGGTCCAGCTGCGCACTGGGCATGCTCGCAAGCCAGGGCAGGCTCCGCCGTCTGCAAGGCGCGTAGGCTGCTTGTGCTCCCTAGTTTGCGGAGACTCGGGTGCAGCCTTGGCGCATTGGGTTTGGCAGAGCTGAGCCTCCCTGGGACAACCCCAGAACAGAACTGAACTCTGCGCAGCCCAGGTTTTGCGCGCTCTGTGTCTGCTCTTGGAAACGCCCGACTGGGGTTTTCTCTGCAGACAAAGGGGTGCACGTGCCCCTAGCGCCCCTCTTTCACAGCCGCAAGCCCCTCCCTGGCTCCATATCCCGCAGCCTCAGCAGCTGCAGTCCCAGCGCCACCACCCAGCCCTGGCGGCTGGGCCTGTGCGCGCCCTGGGGGTTGGGGATTGGCTCGCACCCCCCATTCAGGGACCTCGCGGGCGGGCGGGAGGGTGGGAGAGCACATAGCTCGGGTGTGTGTGTGTGTGTGTGTGTGTGTGTGTGTGTGCGCGCGCGCGTGTTTGTGTGTGTACGCGCGCGCGTGCTTGTGCGCGCGTGTGTGCGCGCGTGTGTGTGTCGGTGCGGCGCGCGGGCGGGCGCGTGTGTGCGCGCGAGGGCTCTCGTGCGGGAGCCGCTGGGTGTGCGTGCGTGTGTTATGGGTTTGATTCCAGAGCAGGTTGCACATTGGTCCTGGGTGGCTCGCAGGCTCAGGTCGTGCTTGGGCGTCCTCCTCCTAATCGTTTCCGAAGTAGCAGCAGGAGCAGGAGCAGAAACAGCCGCGGCAACAACGGCAGCGGCGGCGGCAGCTCAGCGGCACAGCCAGCAGAACTGTGCAGAAGCGAGCACCGTTTGGGGAGTCCGGGGGGCGGGTTAGAGGGAGGAGGAGGAAACCCTGTCTTGATCTTTGGGATTATTTTTTTCCCCTTCTTTCCCTCTCTCTCTTTCCTGAGGGTGTGTGTTGTCCCCTCGAAGTGAAGGAATTTTGCTCCAAAGCGAGCTGGGACCGAAGACTGTAGAATAAGTTATCTCTCTATGTAGATGGTGTCAGGGAGCGAAGCTACTGACCGAGCTGCTGGTAAATGTTTTTCACTTCTTACTCTTTATGCTTAAGGCTTTTTTCTCCTTTTCTTTCTTCCTCGTTTTTCCTTTCTGTTGCTCTTCATTCTGCAATCGCTCCCGAATCAACTGCAGTTCCTTCTCCCTCTCCTTGCGTTTGTGCAGTTTGCAACTTGTTTCATGGTTTTCTGTGTGTGTGTGTGTGTGTTTTTTTTTCTTCCTTCATCCTCAGATGAATGCTGGACCATTTAAATTCGGCACTTCGGGAGGTCATCATTAGTTGCATGAGTTTCGGGGGGGGAGGGGAAAGATCGGTAGAACACTGTTATTTCCCTGCAGAAGGACTGCCGGTTTCTCCCTAATGTTCATCGCAATTATAGGGATTTTTTTTAGGATGCATTTTAACATTGCATTGATGTTTAAGGTTATCGTTTCTCCAGGATTACAATGCGTTTTTACTCAGTTTTGACAGCATGACAGATACCAGTGATTCCAGAGCTACTGTATGGCACAAGCTGGCTAAAATATTCAGAATTGCAGGAAGGATCATTTGCATTCCAAAAGAGAATTTCTTAAAAATGCTGTTTTGCATCACATTGCTGCAGATTTGCAGGAAGAAATAATAGGTACCACTGTTCATATTGCTTGGAAAGATAATAAACATATAAGTGGTTTAGTGCATAATCTACTATCCTGTTCGCCAATGACTGAGCTATTGCTAAATTTACTTAGTAATAAATTTAAGGCTGTGAAGATAGAGGGAGATTGCTGGTGTTGTTATACTCTAATTGGTGAGATGCACAGCGATTGCTAACCTCAAATCGGCCCTTTCTTATATCTTTCTTGAAGTGGATCTTGTCAGTTGGGGAGGGGGAGGGCAGTTTCTACCTTACATATGGGGTAAAATTATTTAAAATAGCCAGCATAATGCATGCAAATTGGACTCTAACTCTTTTCTTGAAAACAGAGCATATTCTATAACTCACTGCCATAATGTTTTAAATATTATTTAAAAATTAATATACAGCAGTTCTTTAAGGTTTGCTGCATCCATATTATTGAAGTTCTTTGGAGGCCTCTGAATGGTTGCCACATTTCATTATTCCCCCCACCTCCTGAGTTTTAGTTCCAGTTTGGTAGAAAAACCAGAGGACCAATGGGCAAAGGTAAATCAGCAATTTAGCAAAAATTGGCTCATAGTTTAAAAACCTCTACCACGCCATGCAAAAAAGGAACTTATAGATGGCAGTTTAAATGTAAGGAGAGAGACTGAGAGAGCAGGTTGCAGTCTCAGTTCAGTTATTGTCATCTGCAGGAGCTCAGAGCTCTGAATGCAGGTGAGGAGATCCATTTCAGGAATACTCTGAAGCACATGTGTTCCACAGAGAAAAACTATGGTGTGTGAACAAGCCTGCTTCTGCTACACAGTAACCACATCCCAAAGCAGCAAGTTGTCTGTGTGTGCAGAGTTTGGTTTGCAATAATATGGCTAAACTTTGTTTTAATGGAAACTTAGCTGATGCAGGCAGACTTACACAGGTCAGGCCAGCTTATCCAGGACTGAAGAATAAGCCATGAATTAAGGAGTCAGATCTTCTTTCATGTAAAAGAAAACCTATCCTGAAACACCCTGCAAACTCACCTGTTCTGGGTCTCCTGGACTGATAAAAGCCTTTCTGAAAATTATGAATAGAATTCCTGAGACCTAATGCTTATTTCTTCCTGGTAGTCCACTGATAAAAATAAGGCATTTAATTTAGAATGAAAGCACAGCTTTTTCTTGAGCCCAGTGAATGGCAATATTGGTATTTTCAAATATTTTCACGAACCCTTAAATTTACCATTTTGATCAAATTGGAGGAGGGGTTGGGGAATCCAAACTTCCATTCATTAAGATTATAGGTGTTTTATAGTGAAATATTTATTTCTGTAGGTAGGAAAGAAAAATTGATTCATGTAGTAAACTCAACTCAAAGAACCCAAGGCATCTAAAGCATCATGGGTCTCTGGCTCTAGGACTAAACCCAGAAAGAAGGTAATTTCCCCATGCTGAGCAGCTGTGTTCAGGCTCCAGTGTCCTCCATGTACTTGGGCATCAAGGTACCACTCAGTGGCTGGGCTCAGGACTTCCTCCGCAGGGCCCATGGGGCAAGATTTCTAATCCTTATATAATATACCTAAAGCATGAGTTTATTTGTGAAACATCAAAATTTTTGTCTTCAATCTCAGAATCTTCACTAGATGTGAAGATCAAAAATGCATTGATTTAAAGATTCTTTTTTTTTTTTTTTTGTCCTGCTGAGGTTGGTTGATTTTTTTTTGCCCACCCCTCTTTCTACTTCTAGTTTCCTGGCAACTTCCAAAAAGCTCTGATAATTTATGTTAAAATATTAAACATATCTCTGTTCTGAATGTAATGGTAGGTTAAATTACTACTGAATTAACAAGATTTCTATCCTCATATGGCTGAATGTGATATCCTGTTTGTGAGTTCTGAGCTTGGTGGGATTATTATGACTGTTATTATTAAATTTCTTATTAAATTTTAGCTCATTTTGCCTTTTTTGTACCTGGTGTTGATTTCAGTTTAATGTGTCAAAATATTATCGTCTTCTTAGGCTCATTGCTAGAGGAGGTAGTTTAGTTTAAATTGGTCTTCCTGTTGAATTTCAGTAGTTGCAAACACATGTTCTCCGACCTCCTGGGGAAATGTAACTTTTTTTGGCAAGAAGGAATTGTAGAAAGGCAGGTGTCTGAGACTGGATTCAGGAAACTACACAGTCACATTTGCCTGTACTGTTAGAGTTCCTATTTTCACTTTGATAAGATTGGAGATTTCTGTGCATGCGTGAAGTGTTGATTTTGCTAGAGCTATTGAATGTTTCTTAAAATTAATTGCTGGTTTTTTCATTGTGTCAGAGAAAGGAACTTTGAACTACTGATGTGCTTTGAAAGAGGATCTGTGTTGGCTAGCTGTTTTGTTGTTTTCTCTTTTGTTCAGATTGCTTTTGAGAGGTGATTTCTCGTGAAATATGGTCAAGGTCATTTCCAAGGGCCTTTGTATCCCTCCCTACCTGAGATCAAAAACTTGAAGTGAGGTTTGGAGAGGCAAGACTTAGAATGGAGCTACTTACCTACCCCAAACATGGTGTGTGCAAAGCATGATTTTGTCCCTTGTTGCTGCGAGTGAAGCAACAGTTTCATAGTTTCAACTGCTGGCTTTTAGTATCCCTGATATATTCAGGAGAAAACTCCCTCTACTCTATACAGAACGGATTCACAACCTTCAGGGAACAATACAAGCCACCTTTCCCAACCCCACCCAGGGGAGGAGAGATGTCTTCTAATGTATTCTCTGGGAGAGCAAACATAGTGGTATTTCATTAATTGACATATTTTCTTGGTAGATAACACCCCATTTAAAATTTTCTGAAACTACCAGTAATTTTTTTTATTCTTTTGTGATGAGAAGAACAGTAGTTTAGTCAACATATTCTTTGTAATCTTAGGCTCTGTTTTGACCTATAAATGAACACTTACATGGTCCAGTACTATGTACTAATATACATATATATATATATGCATGATATTTTACCTGGGCTAAGAATGTGCAAAAGGAGAATGATATATCTGGTTCTGCTTATATTTTTAAAATATTTCAAAAAGACATATATGTTATTATTCCTAAAATCCATTTTATTCACTGCCTCAGTCTAATTCATGCATTCACTACTGTAGTTTTGAGGTTGATATATTGCATCTTTAAAAAAAAAACGCACTCTGAATGGTAAACAATGAGAAATAGTTTGCAAATAAAGTTCTTCATTTTTGCTGCAATACTTTCAATGATTTACTTCTCCTGAGTGTAGACTTAGGGGCCTCGTAGGTAAAAAGAATTATAAAGATAAAAAGTAGTCACATGCTTTGCAGCTGAGCTGCATGAAAAGAGAGGAGGGGTCTCAACTCTTAATCTAGTAAAGAGAAATGGAAGCAAAGTAATGCAACAAATATGTTAAAGTAAAACTTGCTTTTCCTAGTAAGGATTTTGATTTTAACTTGGACGATATAAATTGGTCTTTGACTCTGATGGGACAATCGACAGCATCCCTAATCAATACTGTGTGGCTCATCCCACTGTGTTTATGGTGGGTGCTGAGGGGCCATAGCCATCATGGGAAAATTTAACAGTGTGTGTTTGGGCAGAGAAAGGTAGTTTCTTTGAAGTTTAGGTATCTGAGAGCCCGACTGCAATTCCCAGAGAGGAGGCTTGGTTCCCACGCACATCTTTTGAGATGACCCTGGACCCTGTCCAGTTTTGCTCTCGCCTTTCCAATTCAGTTCTGCCACAGGGTTTTAGAACATTAACATAAATATAGGTGTTTCAGCTCACTTATTCTTACTACACTAATTTATGAATTTTGGAATGGGATACAGGCCTAGGAAAATTTGGAACTGGGCTTTCTGAAAGAGTCTATTTTATTGCTCTGATGACAAAATTATTATTATTTTTTCTGTGTTTAAGACAGGGTTGATGACACAATTATTTAGCCAGATGTAAGTTTATGCTTAGCTTTGAAGAGCTAGAGATTTTGTATTTTCCATTTCTGTTAATGAGAACTCTGCGAGGCACCTATTTTAAAGTTATATAAAGGGGATCTATGTATCCTATAAAATAAGAGTTCATTCATGCATTTAGTAATATTTCTTTTATTGATATTCCTTATTCTTTCATTGACCTATTAAGAGTTTTGCAAAGACTAAGGTTGAAGAATATAATGCATATGATGAAGATTAAATCAATTTTAGTGATAACATACTGATTCAAAATCTTTAGGGAAGACATTTCCATAGAGGGTTCTTTCAGGAAAGGCTTATGTTTAAGTGATGTATTTATTATTGCAAACAGCTTAACTGATACTCAATATTTGGACATCACTCTTTAATTTGAAGAAAAGAGAATTTGTGGAGAAAAGAGTTACGCCCTCAAAGAGAAATTATTCTGGTGAAGGTGAAAACATCCCTTCATGGAAAATAACCATTTCAGAGAATGCTATAAGCTGCTTGCTATATTCGTAGCATCTTTCTAAAGAGCTATTTCAAAATTTTAATATGCGTGTTTAAAAGAGTGAAGTTAGTTTCAAGTTATTTCTAAGACTGAAACTAGACCATTAAGAAGGTAGTTTCATCCACGCATATGACTTATCTACACAGTAAACATCACATAGCTGGAATCATATTCATTACTAGAGAATTCATTGCAATTGACTTTCTGATGTTAACCCTGATAATTTTTCCAAGCTCCTTCAAATAAAAAGAGTGCACAGTTCTATATTAAGCATTTCAATCCAAATTACTTAGAAGAAACATAGGGAATATTAGCCCCAGGAAAGTATTTTTTTTTTCAGTAAATAGTTTCACATTCCCCAAACCAGACAGGTACTGCGCTAAGAGCTGTGCTAAGCTAAGAGCTTTGATAGCAAGAATAATTTGGTGCCAAAATGATATCTAAGAAAGCAATTAGAAAAAGATGGGAGTTCTTTAAATAAAGCTTTGTTCTTTATGTCTAGAATATATCTAAAAGGTGATTTAATTTTGTTTCATTTTAGAACTTGTTCAGGTAGTAATTGTATACAATTATGTACTCACTCTCTGCCTTCTAGTATCCTTAACTCCTTTATGTTCAAGTAGCCAAGTGTGGTACAACAGCTGCAAATGGAAGCCTCAGCCAACACCTAGAGCTGCTGGCTGGGGTTCAACGAAGGTGCACCCGAAAGGCAGTGTGAGTCAGAGGGGAGGATGAGAGGGTACAGATGAGAGAGAAATTTATTCTGCACTGGACTACTGCTTACTCATAGTAATGGTCACAGAACTAGTTTATTTTAAACCTCATTGAAATTTCTTGAAATGCCACTAGCTGCTTCTCTATATTTTAACCTTAAGAATAATAACCTGATTATTGCCAAAACGATTCATAGCAGTTATGGCTTTACAATTTGTGTGACCTGGTAATTTTTCTCTTTTCTAATCCTGTTTATATATCCCACACACAATCAGGCTCACTCAGATGAAACCAATTACTAAGGGAAAAAGTCAAATTTATTTATTGTATTTATTGGATGTGTCTGTTGCTTAATTACCCATTGGCAAATTTACACGTGGCCGCAAAAAGGGCTGTATATGACTGTGGAAAAGGATCAGCCATCACTTCGCATAGTCCAGAGGAGTCACTGAGAAAATAAAAGAAAAAAAGGAAAAAAATGTATCACTTCTTATTGGCAATAAGGTGAGAATATAAAAAATTCTCTCTCTGTCTCTCTATCTTTGTCTCTTTGTCTCTTCTGCCTGTTTCTGTCTCTCTGTATCTGTCTGTGTCTCTGTCTCTCTCT
>NW_004524661.1:7331056-7338722 GCF_000260255.1 Octodon degus | reverse complement strand
CACACACACACACACACACACATTAAGTATGTTTGGCTTCATGTAGAAATACTTAGAAAAAAAGATTAAATTCTTTACCAGTTTTTGTAAGAAATGTCAGAAGCCACAGATGTTCAAAGGTGTGTACTAGAAAACCTACTCTAATATCCAGTGTTCTGTAAGTCCCGTCTTCAGCAGGGAATTGGAGGCTAAGGTGGAAGGAAAGCTGATAGCTGAGATGGGATAGGGTGAGGATAAAGAATCAGAGGACATCTAAGGAACTATTCAATAACTTTTTATTGATCACTATGAGTAACTCAAATGAGTATATTCAAACTCCTATGGCAGAGAAGTAAGATAGGTTTTATATTTGGCCTTTAATGACAAAGATGTACACACATTTTTTTTACTAGTCTTCCATGTCTTTATTTTAAAAATCACTCATTGCAACCCCAAATAGTTTTCTTCTCTTGCTTTCCCTCCTCCTATTTTTAAAGTGATGCATCTTCACTGTGGTTTTTCTCTACTTGTCCTAATGATGTATTTCTGAAATTTATAAAGGGAAAGTGCTCTTCATAAGGAGTGAGAGTGAGTACCCTTCCAAGGGCCTGTGCTCCAACCAAATTGAAAACAGAACTGACAGACTTACTTTTGTTGTTCTTCCATTGCAGGACCACTTACATTTTATAATTTTATCCCATTGAAATCCCTGAGATAAATTCAATGAGAAGAAAGATTTGTACTAATAGTGTTGGGACAGGATATCATGCCTGCATCTTGTACTATGAATAACCACTATGAAGACAACAATATGCAATGTATTAATTATTGAAACTGTCCTACTAATTAGTTTTGGAACTGTTTCATTGCTATTTGTTTCTCAATAAAATTAGTAACAAAGAAAGAAAGAAAGAAAGAAAGAAAGAAAGAAAGAAAGAAAGAAAAGAAAAGAAAGAAATCCCTGAGATACAGACTGTATGAAACTCTGGAAAGAGCACAAATGGATTTTGAACTTGACACACTCAAATACTTTCTTCAAGAAAGAACTGAATGAAATATATTTTCACAGTAATTACAAACTATTAATGTATGATTTAGGGAAAACATTAAGTAAATTATGATCTACTGCTAATTAGCATTTATTTGGGGAAGGTACTACTGAAAAAACAATTTAAGCATAGTAGATTATGTTTTCATTACCTTTGGCTACAGAGAAATTAAAATGGCAACATGAATCTTGGGAATTGAAAGGGAAATGAGGTTTTATTCTTGTAGACTTAGCAGAGAAATATTAAAGATAAACCAATTTTTATTGTAAATTATATTTTTAAAGTTATTCTGTAATAATTTTTATTACAGAATAAATGTTGCTTGCAGCTGGATTCACTGCAGAAGCCAAGCAGTAAATAGATAGAGAGCCTGAACTTGCCTTCTTGCGGCAGTGATTTTTCACGAAGCTATTCCCTAAGGCCACTCTAGGTATATGAAGGGCACCAGTTCTTTTTATATGATTTGTGTATGTTCCCATAGATTGTGAAGTCTATTCCTGGGCAATTTTCAAGTTAAAATTGTGTTACAGCTACCCTGAAGGTTGTCATTTCTTGGTTTTTCTCTTGTCAGTCAATTCATAAGTGTTTATTAAGCCCCCATGGGGTATACACGGAATCATACATGGTTTGAAGATGTGTGTGTGTGTGTGTGTGTGTGTGTGCACGCGCGTGAATGGTGTGTTTGACTGCTCTCTGCAGTAGAAGCTTATAGTCTATAAGCCGAAGTACCATCATGTGAATGTGTGCATGTATACCATAGTATTTTAATTGCAGAAGTTTAGAAGTTGGATTCCTGTTTGTTTTGCAACTGTGAGAGTGTATTTTAATAGGCTTGCTCTGAAGTTTTAATCCTATTTACATGCTCTGAGAAAAGCATAGCTTCAGGTGAGGTCAGCAATGTAACTCTTCAGCTGTCTTTTATTTATTTTTTTAAATTCAGATGCCTAATAACAGATACATTTAAGTAAAAGGTAAAGCCAGAGGGCCAGTACTAAGCTGTGTAACCCTGCCAGGAACAGTCAGATCATTGTCAACATTTAAGTTTCCCAATAAGCACAGACTCTGATGCTGGACATTTTTAGGATGTGCCTGTTGCCTGTGCAAATTTAATCAGTGAATAGATAAATGACTCCATGGCCCAAAGCTGCCAATTCACATTTTTCACAAGCAATAAGTCAATTTATGATTTACTTTTTTAAAGCAGTTTTTGCAAATTAATAGGAATCGAAAAGGAAGAAAACTTTCCAGCATTCCCAAAATGCCACAGATAAAAAAATTTTTCTCTATAGGAATTTTTTTTTCCAGTCTGACCCTAAAAGCATCTGGTGATATGTAGGTTCTAGGATTGGCTTTTCAAACCTTGTTCATGCTCTTAAATTTATCTTTTTATCAGTCATTTGTGGAAAGGGTAATATTCTTGAAAGTACAACATGAATCCCTCTGAAAGCAGATGGTAAAAGAAGAGTGCTGTGGGCCCTGACCTTCTCTCAGTGCCAGGTAATCACTCCCTGACTTCGGGCAGTCAGCCCTGACTTCTTGGTGCTGGTCAGGCTCTTGATTAATACTTATTTTGACTGTGATTTTCGAGATGCATAACTCACTCCCAGAAAACCATAGCTAAACTATCAAAACTTCTTTTCCAACTTTTGTTCCTTGTCAATCTGGAAAGGAAAAAGCAATGACTTGGGAGAGTGAGGGGAGCGAGGGTGAGGGCAAGGAGAGCCTTTGGTGACATATTCCTTATTTGAACTTCAATGTTGGACTCTTTCCATTACAGATATGAGCATGTAGGGGTCTGGATAATTTATTCACAACTGCTGGGTTCCTTCAGGATGTAAAGTGTTTATGATAAGAGAATGTTCTTAGCAACTTGCAATATTGCAAGGTGTCTTTATTTTCCATCAGATGATAGAATTTACTGATGGGGAATAAAAGTGCAATTTGAATTGTTTTTGACTCGGCAATCAGGCCATGTTCTGACTTACAACATAAGGAGACTAATCCTGACTAATGTAGGTGAGGAAGGATTGGGTTCAAAATATGATGAGAATCTCAGGGTCCCCAGAAGAGGAGCCTTTTCTGGGCTCTTCCTGCATGGAAGGTGCTCAGCTGGAGCCTGCTACATCCGCCACACGATCCCCTGCCCTTGATTTAGCTACCTAAGAAATGGAGCTATCAGAGCCAGACCTGAAGACACTCACCTTGCCCTTTCTTCTGTGGCCCTCATAGGTCTGGGATGCTATATTTGCTTGGTTGACTTCATCTGGTCTCAATGTACTGTCCACACTTTGTTTTACTGTAGTGTTGGAATTTTTGTATTGTACAGTGAGAGACAGAGACTGACATTCTACAGGTTGTAAATGATGAAGTTTTTCAACCTAGAAAGGAGAAGGCTGTTCAATTAAACCCATAACCAGAAAGTCCACAGTAGTGTTAGGCAGTATTCCTTATACAGAAAATGACCTGTAAGGTTTTAGGGGATGGATAAAAAGTGCTTCAGAGTGAATGATCTATGGCAAGAGAATTTCTGTGTTACTTAAAATGAATGGGTGGGCCTTCTGTTTATAGAAGTATTAAGCCCAAAGCTTTTGATTTTAGTACATACCAATCTCAATTTTTTTAAATGTATTTCGTACAGGGTCTGTAGGTTCACACTATGCAGATCAAACTAGTGGTGATCCTCCTGTTGTCAGCCTCCCTAGCGCTGGAACTATAGGTGTGTGCCACTATTGTTTAGTCTCAATTGCCATCTCAGTGTGCACCAGGGGCAGGGCTGGCTTAGCACGCCAGGAATCAAACCCCAGTCCTGCCACTGCCTAAGCAGATGCTTTAGTCTCTTAAGCTATCTGGCTGGCCCAGTCCAATATTTTTATCATGTGAAATTATTTTGTTATCACCAAAAGTCATATCAAAATATTGTTCACTTGAACTCTGCTCCTTAAAAGTTAAATATAACTTAGCTATGGTCATCTGACTTTTGTCTATGTACAAAATGTATAAATGGTCTGAAAGGATGTGGGAAGGACTTGTACAAAGCACATAAAGAGACCATCTGGGATGGCCTAGTAATTGCTTGTGAATGAATTAATAATAGGAGTTCTGGATAATATAACAGATAAATTTTATAAATCTACTTTCAAATTAGTAATAAGAGTAATCATTGAAAGGAATAAAACTGCATTTCTTTTTCCCCATAATTTAGATTCCCTGAACTCCACATTCATTTTTCTCTTACTAAATTATTAGTAAACTTAGTGAAGTGTAAGACCCATGCAAGTAATCCACATCTCTGGTAAAACTTTTGCATCTGAAGGCTCAGCTGTTAATTCTGCAATTCTAAATTAATATATTTATCCTTCCATCACTGTCTCCAAGGATTTTGAGAATTAATTAGAAACAAAATCACTTGCAGTCCTTGGATGTTACATTTTGTGCTGAAAAATATGAGATACTGAAGTGTTATTAATAATGACAAAGGTTCATCCAATAAAATAATCCGACTGGCTGAATTCTCACATGGTTGGTATTTTCTAATATAAATTACTGTAGGATTAGATAGTTAAATATTGAATATTGTCTCATTTAATGCAGTTCCGTGAAATATTAATGATAATGATGGTTCTCTAGTTGGGAATACGGAGATGGTTTTTTACTGACTAATAGCTTTGGCCGGTAGCATAATACATTTTACAACATGATAATGAAGATATTTAAATGAAGGTGAAAAAGGAAGTGGTCACTGAATTGATAGATTTCACATAAGTCAAAAGTGACAAAAATTTTTAGTCTCCAATATTTTTCTCTCTATTCTAATGACACCACGGTGATCATTGTAGATAGCTTTAAGAATTTGTTTAAGAAGAACAGATCTACTCCATTAAGACCTTGAAAAGGAGAGCCGTTGATGTTGTTTAGTTGGCATGAGGTGTAAAAGTCTGAAAATTGGATTGGGCTTTGAGGGAAGGCTGGCTGTGTTGAGTGCGACAGCTGAAATGGGATTGTGATGAAGTTAAAAGAGAAACAGGAATGGAAGCAAAGGACAGGAAAGGGAGAAAAGAAAGGAAGTGCAAAAGAGAAAGAAAGATGACTGTTGACCAAAACAGCCTTGGAGAAGCTTAAGGATGCTTGGAAGTGAATGCATTCTAAATGAGATTTTAATTTTCCTATCTTTCTCCACAAATCTTCCTCGTGTTGACTTTCCTTCATGTTCTTGATTCTGCAAGTTTGTATCTCAAATTAGGGAGCTGAACACTGATAATAAATAGGGTAAGTGACTATTGTTGAAAGATTTTGTCATGAATAGGGAGTAAGAACATATACCCGGTCATCAAATTGGCTTAAATCGGGTGTTTGTGGAGTTTTTTTCATTCTTCTTCTTTTTCCAGAAGAAAACTTTAATGTTTTCGAGATGATTTTTATTCAAAATTGCAGTTATCCTTGTTTCAGACCCAGTAATTTACCAGTTGAAAAAGCTCCCTTTTTTGTTCTGTGTAGATAATGTATGTGGTGTGAGTGAATACATTTTATTTAAAAAAGTGTTTTGGGGTTGTATTCTTTAGCACAAACTTACTCCTTGATAAAGGAGCCAGCTATAATTTGCAGAAATGACTGTTTCTTTTTCTTTAGTTGTTGGATAATTGCTCTTTGTATACACTGTGAAAATGTTCATATAGACCAGTGACAAAGCCTAGCAGATGCACTTGCAATTATCTGGAATTTAAGTAAATTTTGCATCTGATACACACAAAGCAAATGCTTTGTCCAAGCAGGCTCACATACTGGCATGTGGATTGCTGTGAATACAATGAGTAGATTTTTAATGGAAAACAAATGGAACTATTAGTAAGTCTTTTTTACTTGAAAAGACACTAGCTTTAGGCATGGCCTCCAACTTATTCATATTCATAGTTAGTTCAGTTTTAAATATGACCTTTGCAATTGAAAAAAATGCTTAAAAGAGTATGTGTAGCCACATTTTTTATTGGAATATTATTCAGAGCTTCCTCAAAAAGGAACGGTGAAATAAATATTTGTTTCATATTCCAATGTTATTTTTTTCCAACTATTAAGGAAAACATTCAATTATTATAATTCTAAACATGTAAAGGGGGATTTCATATTATAAATAAATCATGCTATAGATAAAAGATAATTACTATGTTACTTTAACAACCTCAATTCACAAGGGACACCATAAAAAGGAGTAGATAATGGGTCCAAATTCTCCTTCTTATTGTAAACAATGGAGATCTAGCCAGAGGTACAATTTTCTGCAAAAGCCTCTTTTCTGAATTTTTGTTTGAGATTAATCCTTCCACTGTGTATTTTTTGGTGTTGTCTGACTTACATAAGTGAGATCTTTGAAGGTTTAATCTTTTTTGCTATGTTTATTCTTAGAAAATATTAAATGCACCGAGCTACTTGGATTCTCTTAAATGCCTTCAGGTCTTATGGGAAGTTTAAATTATTTTTACTTCCAATGAGCAGGTTACAAATAATTGGTCCAGCGGACTTTTTCTTTCCTGGTTTGAAGGTGTTTTGTGCTATTCCAGCTTTTGAATGAGGCAAATTTCAAAAGCATCTCAAGCAATATAAAGGTGTCCCTATCTTGCCCACTTTCTGCTCAATCTGAAATGGAATCTAATAATAACAAGAGATCTTTTCTAATTCTTGTAAGAATCAGGAGCCTCCGGGGGGTCTAAGGGTTGAGACATTGAAGAAAAAAAAAAGTGGATTTGGGAAGAAATTTATAAGAAAGAAAGAGAGAGCCTGATAGAAATATTTTAGGCCTGCATGAGAACAAGACAGATGTGCTGCTGCTGGAATATCACGCCTATGAAAATATGTCCCCACCCTGAGTACTTTTTCAATAACAAAACATAACATGTCTTTAGCTACGTACTTTTTCTGTAGAATATTAGAAATGGTTGAAGATGCTCAGCTGCGCGCAGTAGTTTAGTTTGTGTGGCCCGCAGTCTCCCCAAGGCAAATCTTAGTCACTGGAGCTTCCTCACCCCCACATCTCCCCTCCCCTCCCCCACTCTGACTTCCACTTTTAAAACTCTTTGCGGGCTAGCTGTAGGTTTTGAGAGGAACCAGGTGCTTTCCTTGGTATTTAAGCAACTTGCTATTTTGAAATTCCCTTAGAGAGCTGTGGGCATTTTTATTTCTGTGTCTCGAAGCATCTCTTTTCCTTTCTGAAGGAGAGACTGCTTACATAATACCCAGAAGCAGACCCTTGGGAACTGCCTAGCTATTTTATGGATATTTTGCAAGAAAAGGAACACAAGTATTCTTGTGTCATGTGTGGCCTCCCACGGGGGTCTCAATTGGAGATATTTGCACATTAGCAGATTCTTAGAAGGATAAATATATACAAACCCATCTTTCCAGTTGGGAGGACTCGGTAGGAAGCAGCACCTAGGAGGAGGAGGAGGGCCCACTAATAGCTCAGCCCCGCAGAGATTCTTGAAGGAACAGCTCCAGAGCCAGGACCCAACTGTCAGCAGAGCTTGCCAGGGAGACAGATGCTACGGTTGGAAGACAGTTTTCCTCAGTTAGATATTTTGTTCTTGTCGATGGCCAACCATGACTCATGGGGGAAACAGGAGAGAGAGACAGAGAGACAGAGACAGAGA
>NW_004524661.1:7317019-7330956 GCF_000260255.1 Octodon degus | reverse complement strand
AGAGAGAGAGAGAGAGAGAGAGAGAGAGAGAGAGAGAGAGAGAGAGAGAGAGAGAGGTAAATAAATCATTTTATTAAACTCTATTTAGAATTCAGCCACATAAGTAAATGCCAACCTGGTGAACTTGCTGGGAAACCACAAGTGTTGTAAAGGTGGTTACAGGGCTTTAAACTCCTATCAGGTGATAAGGGTGTCTAACTTAACCCACAGATTAAATAACTGACACTAATTTGCAAGCATATTGGTGGAAATAGTCATGTAGGAGTTATAATCCAGGCTGAAAGGAATCATTCCTTGCAAGGATACAGAACATGGGAATCATTGTTCTGTGAGAGATAACAAGTTTGTCCTTTACTCTCTTTCTGTATCTGTGTGTTTACGTATAACGTTCGCATGTAAAAGGTGATCTTTGCTCCAGTGTTCACTCTGCATTTTCTCTCTCCCTCCAAGCACATGTGTGTGTGAATTATCTACACACATATCATGCCTGAACAGCTGTGTCCCATTAAGTCCGGGTTTCCGTTGCACCCTGAATTATCAGCTTTCATCTCTATTTATCATTCACTTCCAGACCAGCAAGTGCTTTAGCTACATGAAGTTGATTAGATAAAAGCGGAATATCTGCCGTATGAAAGATAACAAAACGCAGTTTTGTGATCCATGTCTATGGCCAGATTGTGAGTTTTCTTTGGATTCTCAGAAAGGGGCTAGTTCTGTAGGCGATAGACTTAGTTTGCTCTATTTTCATTTTTTTTTCCTTTAAGATTCTTTGTTTCCTTTGAAAATAAACAAAAGAAAAGTTTGGCACCATTTCCCGGTTTCTCGCTTCTTTGGGGCTGAGTGCTTTAGGCACTTCTGGAGCCAAGTTTATTTCCCTGATCCACTCTCCAGCCTCCAAAACTGGAATAAGTTATGTTGTTGAGTGCCTGACAGCAGTCCCATGCCAAACCCTTGATATGCTATTTTTCTGATAGTTTCACAAGTGTCCCTTCTTAGATCTGCATGCCCTCTGTGAGCTGAGATGGCAGGTAGCCAAAAGGTGTGTGTTTTGGGAAAAGGCAGGCTTTTATTTTCCCCCCACAATCAGTTATCTGGAGGGTACTCTAGGAACTGAAAACCACAGCTGTGGAGCCAATTTAGAAAGAGTAATTCGCAATTGACTCGTGGACACCGTAGCAGCCTCCTTGAGCCACTGGTGCTTGTCTGGCCAATACGGAACTGTCTGAGATGAGGCTCTCCACCCTGAGGTTTACGTGTCTTTTGCTGTATCTCATGTCAAATCAAGCGCTAAGAGACGTCCTGTCAATTTGTAGCACTCCCTGGAGAACTCGGGATTGTGAAAACCGTGGGTCATATTGATCCTGGACTGAAGGTGGTTGCATTTCTTCTAAGGTTTATCAAAACAATGATGACTTTTTTTTTTTCATTTAACAGTTTTATTCTTATTAGCAAATGCACAGAAAGGACTGATGACTCTGGCATAAATGCCAGAAAGCTTGATTGCTTTCACATTGTTCTGCACACATTTAGTACGGTATGTGCTCCATAAATATCTGTTGAGCGAATGCAACAAGGATTTCTTTTACTTTAGGAGAATAGGCCATGTATTTTTTAAAGCCATAAGTGGATCAGTAAATGACCTTTGTTTCATGGATATATGTTGGAATTTAGTTGTTATACCTTTTCTAATTTTATAACTGCAGAAATTGCCACAACTAGAACTGACAGACTGATTCAGACATCAGGCACAAGTGTACGGGGGACTTAAGAATAGAGCTGAAATTAATTGTCAATCAGATGTTTAATATGAAGATATTTAAAATTACTTGTTATGCTTCTCATCTAAAATATGTGCTATATTAGTTACGTTATAAAAATTACAAAAGTAGTTATTATAGTTTTGGCACAATAATATCTACTTTTGTTTCTGTGAATTGAAGAAGTGAATCATATTGCTCTTGAAATTACAAAAAAAAAAAAAAAAACTGGTATGATTTCTTTAATACAGAGGCCAACAAACTTACCCGCACAACACATTCAATCTGGTGCCTGCTTTTGTATAGCCGTAAATCAGGAATTATTTTTAAATTTTTAAATGTTTTGGGGAAAAAAAATCAAAAGAAGAACAATATTTTTTGACACTTCACAATTATAGAAGATTAAAAGTCTGCATCCACAAATAATATTTGACAACATCACACCATGCTCATTCAATTGTGTATTTTTAATGGCTACTTTAGCATGACAATAGGAACTTTGATTGTTCTAGCCAATAAGATTAAGAACTGTTTGGTTCTTTATAGAAAATGTTTTCTGCTTCTCAGTCAAGGTGTGGTTTTCAGTGGTTAAAAGACAATGTCATAGGCCAGTCTTAGGCAGAGAGCAGCAGTCAGGGTTTGATCAGAGCATGCTGTGCCAGCCTCACCCCTGGGGTGCACTGAGATGGTGATTGAGACTGGCATGACTGCGTATGCCTGTAATCCTAGTGTTTGGGAGGCTGAAAACAGGAGGACCATAACAAGTTCAATATGTATAGTGAGACCCTGTAGACCCTGTACTAAATACATTAAAAAAAAAAAAGACAATGTGATAAGACCTGTACTCATTTTTCTAGGTTCATATATATTTTGGGATTTAGCCTGCTTTGTGATTTTTAAATTATTACTGAAATTGTGAATCAAAGGAAGATTTTATACCTGATGGTTGAGATGACATTATTCCTAAAGTTAGCTCTTGGCTGTATGGCTGAATAGACTGAATGTTTCTTTTGGAGGATCAAAGATGCATTCAAGGAAAAGGGTCATTAGATTTGGGTTTGAGCTATCATTACTTCCTTTCTCTGCTCTCTGTAGTCAATACAGCTGGACTAACTGCATTTTCTACTTCTGCCAATATACACACAGCAGTTATTTTAGAGTCTTTTTAATTGATGAATTATCCAGGTATTTATTACTCGTCTCTGTACACACATCACCGATACCTTCCCCTTAACCCTACCTCCATGTGTTTTGGAGCCAGGAAAACCACATTAATGTATAGTTTCTTGGGATTCATGTTGGAAGTACTACCAAGTGTCAGGAGTCACACAGATACCTGGAGTAGAACAATGGTAGAATGAAAATGTCTGTTTTGTTCTACCTTCAAGGTCTTCCAGTGGTGAGAAAAAAACACAAAGCGATCTCTTCAATATGAGGCCTTACATATATATGAGCTAGCAGGAGAAAGAACTTGTGATGTTTATTGTTCTGATGTTCTAAGCATTTTATGCATATCACATCATGTATGTCGTCCTTCAAAGAATCTCTGTCACCTTTCCATTGCTCTAACAAAAGACTAGAAATGATCAACTTTACAACAAGGAATGCTTGTTTTTGCTTATGGTTTTGAAGGTTTCTGCTGATAGTCAGTAGGTGCATTGCTTTTGGGCTTGTGATGGGACAGTATATAAAGTGGGGAGTGCAGGCTGGAAAAGCCTTCACCTCACAGGTGGAAGTACAAGAGAGGACAGGAGGCTTGGATGTTACTGTCCCCTTCAATGTCTTGTGCTCAGTGACTAAACCCCCTACCAAAGGGCCAGCAAGATAGCTCAGCAGACTAAAGCGCCTGTTTAGGTAGAGCACAGTGGCTGGGATTTGATCCTGGGCATGCTGTGCCGGCCCTGCCCCCAGGGCATGCCAAGATGGCGATTGAACCTGTAATCCCAGCACTTGTGAGGCTGAAAACAGGAGAATCACTACAAGTCTGATTTATGTAATGAGATTCTGTAGACCCTGTACTAAATACAGAATAAATAAACAAACAAGCAAACAAACAATTGTCTCCCAGTAGTACTGCAGGTTGGGGCCAAGACTTTTAAATGATGGCTCTTTGTGGAGACACTTACTCAAAGCAAAACAGAATCCCATGAAGTTATCGCATTAAGGCTCTTCTTCTCAAGAGAAGGAAACTGAGTCCAAGCGATTTTCTGCCATTACCCAAATACTTAAGTGATAGAGCAGAAGTTGGACCCTAAGAGTGTAGTTATAGAAAGTTACCACTGACTAATGTTCCACGTCAGCCTTCCTGAAGCATGCAGAGCACTTTTATGTATACAGGATATTGCTGATGCGGTATACACAGCTGGCCTTTAGTGTTTGACTAAAACAGAAAGAAGGAGTACAAATGAATGAGGCAGGAATCAGATGCAGACAAGGGATTCCTAGCTAATTGTTGTACACAGGAGCACACAGATCAGAGAAACTAAGAAGGGTGTGGCAAAAAGCAAGTCACCTCCATTCAGTAAGTCTGAATCCCACTGTCAGTAGAGGGCAGTACTGAAAACTGTGGGAATCAGATAACTCATTAAGACTTTGATACATTCATCAAACATTTACTGAACTTATGTTAAATATGAGGCACTGGTTTTAGCACGGTGGTGGTCAATAACCATGTCATTTATGCCAAGTGAGATGAAATGGACAAAAAATGTACATAAAAAAGAAAGATAAAGATAATGATGAAGAATTTAATGACTCCAGGAAATGATATATGTACTCAGGTGTACATCTGTATGCATGTGTACCAATAATTTGCATAAAGCCAATAAGAAAGCCTGCACAGAAGTCCTGATATTTGAGCTCCTAACTCAAAAAGAAGTCCTCAGGCATTTGCATAGATGTTGGCTTCTCACAGGCGAGAGAAACAATGAGTACAAAGCCTCTGACATGGGACTAGAACGGAAATGGGACAAGAGAGGTCAGGACGGAGAAGAAAGAACCATGATGAAACAAGGGAGGTGCTCAGTGACCAGATCATGAAGAGCAGTGTGGGAAGAAATTTCTAGATTTTTATTCTTAATGTAGTAAAAATTCACTGGAAGATTTTAATCATTGAAGTGCTCTATTTACAATAATGTGAAAGAAAAATCCTCCTTTAAATAGTACTGTGCTTAAATTTTATCTTCACGACCTTAACTTTTCAAGGACCAGGTATCCAACTCCTAGCTCTATTAATCAATATTGGAAGAAGAGGGAAAGAGGACTATTCTGAAATTACAGGACATGACATAATCAGCACAATTCTGATTTTGTCCTGAAGCTCCACAGGACACACTATCCAGTTTCTTAAGCGAAGTTGCAAGGAAGAGAGAGAGAGAGAAAAAAAAAAAACCCTTACAGATTTTAATAGATATTTTAATCAGTCACAAAGTCTTGGACTGCTTTGGATTTTTTTTTTTTTATCTGAATGCCCTGAGGGGTGGTTTGGTTGGCTGGAGTGTTGTGGGGATCGAACTACAGCAACCTGAGGCTGACAGCTTTGTGGAAGCAGCCACTTAAACAACTGAGCTAAGGCCAGGCCCCCCCTGCTTTGGATTTTGATGTAAGTTATTAAAAATAAATGAGATGGTTAATTAGAGAAATGTGAACAGAGACTAGATGTGACACTAAGACTTATGTTTTGGGGTGCAACATTATGTACAGTTTCACCTCGGTTCATGAACACTCTTGTTTGGGATAAATTTGGCTTACAAACAAAAGCTTTTGGGAAAATTTGTCTTTGTTTGAATATCTTGCACTAGTTACCATAAATGCGTGTGGCCATGTTTCTGCCATAAACACAAACGTAGCCATGTTTCTAAGATTGTGTAACAAATTAAGTTCATAAACCAAGGTACTACTGTATCTGTTTAAAAGGTGGGATTGTCATATTTTATAAAAACATACAAATTTTTATGGATGAAATACCTCCATAATTTGCTTTAAAATAATGTTAGGATGGAAAAGATGAGATTAAAGATAAAACAGGATTGATCTTATTGAACTTAAGGAATGGTCATGTAAGTTCATAATGCTATTAATTTAAATGTTGTGCTAATACATTATGTTCACTTGAATATATAATGTTGTAATATTTCTGTATATATTTGGCACCTTGCACAATGATTTCTAGCTATGTGGTGCTGAGGATCAAACCCAGCCCCTCATTCATGCTAGCCAAGTGCTCTATAATTGACTAAACTACAACCTTAAGTTCGACAATAACTTTTCATAATAAAAAAAAAACTATATTTTAAGAACAATGGAATGTAGGATTTGGGTTTAGAAGAGGAGAATAATTGGCATATGCAAATTTTTTGGACAAGAGTTGATGAACTCAGATAAAAGTGATGTTTGTCCTCAGTTGATAAAGATGGATAGCATTTGTATTTTTGAAGGCAATTACCAGTACTTGCTCGTGTGTTGGCTTTAAGAAGTGAAGATAAGAGGAAAAACAAGGTAACCTCTAGGGTTCCAGTCTGTGGGTCTAAGACATGGCAAAACCATCAACTGAAATAATATATTTTGGAGAACAATTGTCAGAACCAAATACAAAGTCACGCGTCTCTGCTAAATTCTAGCCAGGTGACAGGATTAGAGAGGTGGAGACTTGGCATCAGAAAGGCTGTGGTGAAAGGCCACTGTTAATTCTGGAGGTAGGTGCTGAGCTGTTCATTTAAGAAATGAGAGACGGAATGGACAGAAGACAAAATATCTAGACCTTATTTAGGGAGAAAAATCAGCATGACTTCAGGGAGTATTGAACTCCGAGAGTACTTCCAGGGTTCAATTACTCTTGTGAGGACTAGTACCTGTTGGACCAAAAAACTTTCTGAAGTAAAACCTGAGCTGATTTTGATGACATCAGTAGAAATGTTCATGATTCAGAATTGTATGGACCAATGTGGACAAGAAACCATTGGTGGTGGGCAGGAGCAAAGCTTCTCAGGGAACCTACAAAACAGAAAAAAAAATATGTATATATAAAAGATTGGAAAGAATCACATTAGAGATGGAGGATTGGGAAATGTCAGAATTTCCAGCATAGGCTGAGAAAGGGGAAGCACAGGAAATATTCAAAAATGGACAGAAGATGATAATGCCATTAGAGGAAGGCTGTGAAATGAAGGCAGAAAAGAATTTCAAGAAGCAAGAGATTATCATTGGTAATCTTATATATCCCAGTAGAGGCATCTTTGAGACCTGGACTGGGAAGTATCCACAGATTTAGCAAGTCAGATCCAGTGTTCAATTCTAGCCATTGTTTTTCAGTCAGTAGAAGGTAGTGCTAGGTTGGAATAGGCAGTTAAAGGGAATTCAGGAAAGAACAATGAGGACACTAATCTGGACAAAAACTGTAAAAACCAAGTGGACATTTGGAAGATGAAATCTAAAGACCAGCTTTTATAAAATAACCATATATTTAGAGCATCAGAGGTCTCTCTTTTGAACTTAATGGTCATAAATTCTAGTTTAGAGTCTGGGCAGCATAGTGAGGCCCTGTACCAAACACAAAAAATAAAAATAAATAAATAAATAAATTATATTTTAGTTTGTTTTCTGGAGTTGAATTATTTATGCAAAGCTTAAGTTATAATTCACATACAAAAATTTACAACAGAAAATGTCCTTAGAAAAAATTTTAGGTCAACCTTTGCAACCCAAAAGTCACCTCTACCTATTAAGCTTATTTGCATAGCATATTGGCTACTTAACAAAAAGTCTGACAAGACTGTAACATAACAAATTTTATGTACAAAAAGAATATATTTGGAGATCATAACAAGTTAGCTTTTTCTGGTTTGATTTCTTGATGTGGAATCATTTAATAAAATAGAAATCATAGATGGGAAAATCTAGAGTAATGTTTTTACTCATGATGTTCCAGTGCCTTGTACAGTTTATCTTTTTAATGATGGAATGATTAAGCCTGTGATTACAGGTTCAGTTGTGTTTTTTGTATTTCCTACTTTTATTAATATAAAAATATATCCAAAATTTGGTTAGATGGTCTAAAACATTTTGTTATTGACTCATGTGGCAGTCCTCTGACCAAGAGCTGGTTTTTGTGTTTAAAAAAAAAAATTTGTCTTTTTTTTCCAAAATTTCTAAGACAATTTCAAAATCTTCTTCAGTAGACTTTCCAAAATCTAGAAATAGTATATTTCACAACATTCCTAATTTGATGAGCAGTGCTGAACTTTTAATGCTAAGAGTTTGGCTTCATTATCTTCATGGTTAAAAGCCTTGGTAAAATAGAACTGAAGTTTGATAATGGAAAGGAAATTGCCTCCTAATACTAAAAGTACCATGGGTTACTCTCATATTCTTAATGCTTAAGGAAAAATTGTTCTCAAGGCATTCATATTTCGTGTTTGTACTTTCGAGTGTGTAGGCAATAATCTTGGATCTTGAACCCCTGTTACTTCCCATTTCAGTGCTTTGTGCTCTGACCTCTGGGCTGGGGCAAGATTTGATGCCACCCGTGCATGTCTCCCTTTATGTTTCATTGCATGAAAAGAGCGTTGTCTGGAGCAGTCACAAATGGGAATAAAAGAAATCAACATTAATAACAAACACAAGTCACCTGTACCTTGACTGCCACATGAGTCAATAACAAAATGTTTTAGACCATCTAACCAAATTTTGGATACATTTTTATATTAATAAAATACAAGTTAACAAACACAAGTTACCTTTTGTATCCTCCTTGGCCACTGGGGTTCATTAAATATTAGTCTTCTCCAAAGCAGGTTGTAAATTCCTTCCTGTCACACTGTGTTGCAGATATTGCTATCCATGTTCTCCACCAGAGCAACCCTTTGGGTCCAAAGAAATAACATCCTTGCATCAGTGGCGGTGATGGTTTTATATGGCAAAGCACATGGTACAAACTGGTGGATAGCTGGAATTTGAGAGTCCTTTTAGTTTTTTGCCTTTTCTGTATAGACAAATCTCTTTGGAGTCTCCAAATGGCTATTTGATGTTGCTTTCCGCTGCTCCTGCTTTTACTTATTCAGTGCATCACTTATGCAAAGAGTGACTTGCTTGAGTTGATTTAATTCCTATCGTATAGAAATTCTTTTTGCACTTGTATCAAATTGATTCTGTAATTCACAATAATATTTTACCCTTCTTGCAATAGTAAAATGACAAGGGATATTTTTGGGCAGACTTCGTGGTTCATGTGAAAGAGGGACAAGGAAAAAAATATTCTTTTATAAAAAAAATTCATTTTAGAAGCATAGCCATTTAATAGCTATAAATCACTTTAAATTTAGGAGAAAATTTAGTTCAAACTAATAATGCTAGAAATTTGGGCTCAAAGAAACAAAATGACTTAAAATAAAACTGATTACTGGGATGAAAATAAGTCATATGATGCTAAATTATATAACTATTTTTGAAATAAAATAATACTATTGAAAGTCTCATCTTAACAAACTAGTAGCTACTTATAGTTTTTTTGAAGTAAAATAAATTATAACAACTTGAAATATTAATAAATACTAAATAGCAATAATATTTTATAATTATTCCAGGTAGCCTTTGTTCTTAAGGAATAGTATGCTTAAAAGGTCATTTTGTAATGAGGGATTTTTTGCCCTGAATTTATGTTACCTAAAATATTCAATATGATTAATATATTTAAAATTATTTCTATTTGATGGCCTTTCCATAAAGCCCCCTAGGACTCATTTGCAGATATGCTTTGAAGTTAATTTCATGCAGATTTTCCTGATTTGTACTTGTGGTAAAATATTGCTAAACTAAAAGAAAAATATCGGAAAAACTCAAATCTTCAAAAGTTAACATTTACTCCATCTTTTGTTTAAATGGGTTTCCTTTAAACCTTGCAAGTGATACCAAGTACTTCAAGTCCCTAATAAATTAAACAGACATGATAATATCTTGCTATGAATTAATATAGGATACAGGAGAATTGCTGCTTAATAATCCAGGTGTCTTCACCCAAGAAGACTTATTAAGATACCTATCACCTCATTAAAATATTCATACAAATAAAAACCTCATCTCCAGGGTTCTTTTCCTTTTAAACTGTAATTTGAATAATTGGGGGAAGGGCATTTCCATTATGCAAATCATGTCAGGTGCGCAAATCAGACTTGCTTTATTGTCAGTGAATAGGTCAGTTTATATTTCCTCACGATTTGAAGTTTAAGTTGAAACCTCTTCCTGGCATAAATGACAAGCTTCTCTCTGTAGCATGAACTTAATTTATTATGATAAGGACTTACTTAAAACTGTGATGTATGTTTGTCACTGACAATCACCATTTGGCGATGGTAGGTAAATTAGAAGTTGTTCTATTTAAATGTCTTAAAACCATAAGAACAATTTGAAGATATGTGTAATGCTAGGGAAAGATAGTTGACAATGCTGCATGTGTTTCATTTTTAGAAATATAATAACATTTAGTGTCTAAATACTTAAACTGATCATCATGGAAGATGAATTTGTTGTACAGTAGGACGTAAAAGACTTTCTGTAGCACATGTACTCTTTTCAGATAGTTCATTATTCACTTGGAGTGTGTCTAATAAGCATTTTAGCTTCTTACTCAGAAAATATACTCAACTCTTAGTTTTAGGCTTTTGGATTCTCTAGTTTGTGGATTATCTGTAACAAAATGTTAATCCCAGCCATGATTCTGAGTCAATTCCTTTGCTCAGGAATTGTAATTCTTTTTTAATATTAGCCTTAGGGGTAAAAACATGATTAGAAATGCAGAATAATGCTTTCATTCAAAACCAATTAAAACAACTCCTAGATTTTCCAACATAATGGGTAATTCACAGCGCTGCACTTTTCCATTAAGATAGATTAAGTTTGATGTATTGAAAGATGATTTAAAATTTAGTCACTGAAATATTTTTCGAGAAATATTTGATTT
The DNA here is from genome assembly GCF_000260255.1 of Octodon degus. Lineage (NCBI taxonomy): Eukaryota > Metazoa > Chordata > Mammalia > Rodentia > Octodontidae > Octodon > Octodon degus. Next base: position 7,320,246 of record NW_004524661.1, on the reverse strand, counting down.
ATTTTTACTGATGAAGAACACGCTTATTTTTGTCTTTAGGAAAAAAAAGACTGCGGTTATATCTTGCAAAGTAAAAGTTCAGTGTAAGGTTTTGCTCCGTTAGAAAAGTCATATTTTACATAAAATACATCCTAGCTGCTTTAAGTTATCCATTTATCACCTTTCAATGAAGTATCATTTTATAGAATACAGAAAAATATTCACTTAAAAAGGTATTTGTCTATGGCTGTTTTAGGTAATCTGGCATATTTTAGTTCAGATGAGGAAGAAAATAGTTAAATGGAAGATAGCCAAAGGCATTCCATCCTAGAAATGTATACTGTATTTACTAAATTCTTGAGTTTTTTACTTTGTAGTGAGCTTTGTGCTTAAAACCAGAGATGGTGAATGTTATTATCCATTGAATAAGTGCTTGGCTTATTATTTTGATCTCAGTGGGTTTGTTAGTGATGAAAGAAAACTTGATGTATACAAAGATTTTTAATGAGTTTTGGGCTTGCAATGTGTGTGAGTTTCAGTCACCATGTTGTACCGGGCTAGAGGGCCTTGTGTTGTTGAATGTCAAAGAAATGTTTGTCTTCACTGTGCAGCAAGATTGCGCAAAGGTAGCATGGGAAGGAAGCCTGTCAGATGGGCTTTAGAATGAAATCAAAAACACCCTGTCTGGCCATCGTTTTCACCTAGGGCTCACCTTTGAACTGACCTTTCTTTCTAGCTTTTTCTCTAGGACAGTTGGAACGGAGTCAGGATAAATATGTGAATAAATGAATTTTAAAAGGTCACTACAACGTCTGAAATTCAGAAAAAGAATTATAAGCAAGGAAATTTCTTCAACAGTAAAATCTAGAATGGACTTTTTGATTATTCCATTAGAAAGCTGGGTCTCTGCTGCCTCACTGTTTCCAAGGCAATGCAGCAATATGGTATAGATTTCAGCACGGGCTTTCTTCCACTACTGCCTTTTGCTGCTTCTGTGTGTAGCTTGTGTAAGCACATAGAAGGATATCTGGAATGTTTGGAAAGGCCAGTGGAGGGTTGGCACTGTCAAAAGAGTGTGATGAAGACTCCCCATCACGCTGGGGTACCAGGGTGATGCATTTCTTTATTGTGCCAATCAGAAGATCGCTAGCTTCTAATGGAAACTCTGCAGAAGATGCTATAGGACCTCCATTGATTTTTAATAATAGAATAATGATGTGATGTGAATCCATTCCCACCATTGTGGACTGGGGCAATGTGGCTGTTTTGACTTCCAGGGGTGCTGAGAAGATAGACTTGTGCTGTGACTAGTGTGTGCTCTGTTGGACTTACAACGCTGCTACCATATCTGATATTGTGATCTTTTTTTTACAAACATAAATCTTTACTCATTTTGATCTCTGTGGTTATAGTTGCTAACAGTGCACAATCTTCCTTGTTTTAGCTGCTGAGTCTTTAAACTAATTATGGTAATACATGATAGAAGACACAAATAGAAACATTTGATCTTGGGCTAGTGTTTCTACACCCCAAAGAACCTGCAGATTTGAGAACAAACAGAACCCTAAACTTCATCTTTGGAACCCTCCTGCAAGCCTTGAACTTGTATAGTTTGTGGCCAGGCATGGTATATACAACACATAATGTATAATGTACATAATTATGCCATATTTTGCTAAAATGCATGCATTAACTAGAAACAGATACTTTTTAGGGAGTTCAGTTTGGTGTATTCAACAGTACAAGAGGATGTGCATACTGTTGTCCAGTACTAATCTTTCAAAATTGCTAACTCAATGAAGCTATTTGTTTTGAATCTGTATTTACTTGCCACAATCCTTTCTCTCACAAAGCTACTTTATAATTTGATGTGGTTTACTTGACAAAAATGTTAAAGCATGACAGTAAGAGCAGGTTAAAAAAAAAGTGAAAAGGAAAAAAAATCAGCAGTATTCCCATAATATAGATCTAATATTATTACAAGGTAATGCCATAATGCTACTAGAGAAATGCATTTTTATTTTAAATTAATTTTATTGAGAAAGAAATAGCAATAAGACAGTTTCAAAACGGGTTAGCAGGACAGTTACAATAATTAATACATTGGAGAAATGCATTTTTTAAGCATAAATATGTATGTATGCATTCAGGAGTATAGGTCCATGACATATTCAACTTCAGGTAATAAGAATCACTTTATACTGAACTATATATTTCATTTATTTATTTATTTATTTTCAGAAACTAGGGATTGAACTCAGATCCTTGCGTTTGCCAGTCAAGCGCTTATCCTACTGAGCCATCTCCCTGGCCCCTATATATTTCCTTTAAACATCATATTACAACATGCTTTAAGTCAATAATTTTTTTTTCATTTTTTATATATTTGGTACAGGGTCTCACTATGAAGTTCAGACTCATAGTGATCCTCCTGTTTTCCTCCCCAGTGCTGGGATTACATGCATTCGCCACCACGCCAGGACTTGGTCACCTGCTCAGCATGCCCCGGGAGTGGGGCTGGTGCAGCATGCGGACCAGGGATCAAACCCTAGTTCCTGCACTTGCCAAACCAAGAGCTTTAGTCTGCTGAGCTATCTTGCCAACCCAATAAAATTTTCAGAAGCATAATTTAATAATTTAATGCCTGTGCAGTATATAACTCTGTTTAGTATATGTTAATTTATTTACCCACCTTCTGGATACTGATGGCTCCAATTACATAATTAATGAAGGTGCTTGCATTTTGAATATTATTGAATAATGTTTTGTATATATTTTTATATTTTTCTTCTTTTTTTTTTTTTTCTGTTCTTGTTTTATTTCCCCGTCACCCAGGCTGCAGGCCTGCTTTCCTATATTTTCAGGATCACATATATCCCACAGACAATGTCCCAACTCAGAGCTGAAGGTTTAACCCTGTTAATGTGGGGAAATACTCTAACCTGCACCTTTCTAATCTAAGGAAAAGAGTTTATGAAATATAGACACTGTGTCTCTCTGTTGGCCTTTCCTACTATCTTCTTGTCATCCACCATCCTACTAATCTTGAGGTAAATACATGTATATTTGCTGCGGGTACTGGGATTTGAATCCTGGGGTGCTAGACTCCTGAGCTACATCCCTATCCCCTCATTCTTTTATTTTGATATAAAGTCTTGCTAGCTAAATTGTCCAGGCCAGGATCAAACTTGCAATTCTGCTTCAGTCTCCTCAAATAGGATTAATTGAGAATATTATTCATGACAGGT
>NW_004524661.1:7282883-7316919 GCF_000260255.1 Octodon degus | reverse complement strand
TTTCACACTTTACTATGGCCTTTTATGCATAAATAGGCTTCTCCCAGTCCAGTCCAATACCATATTGATTTTCATCATTCATTTCATTCCCGAATTCTCCCCCTCCCTTTACTTATATATTATAATTAACCTATAGCTAAATGAGCACACACAATCACTCCTTGTAGTAGTGCATAATGACCCATCATTCCACAGGTGAGGATGGATCTTCCTACCGTGCGTGTGCCTATGGCTTTTGGTGCCCTCACTTCTAGCAGGCAGTACGCGCTTCTCCCTTCCGACTTGAGCCCCAGCAGCCAGGGCTTGCTTTCTATTCTCTTAGGAGCTTCCTGCAAGAAAGCAAGAAGGCCAGGTGTGGGAGTCTACCAGGGACAATGCTGAGTGACAGTGAAGCCATCTCCAAAGTGTGCTTGTGCAACTGAGCCGGAGTTACCTGCCGTGGGACACTGGGATATTCCCTCAGATGGCACGCTAACCTCTTTTCTTCCCTGCCCCTCTTTTCTACCTGTCTTTTTTGGGGACACTTTGGAACGAATGATTTTCACAGGAATCCTATCTCAGGGTCCATTTGTGCAGCACTTACTATAAGACACAGCACGTCCGTCCTAGTTTTCTTTCCTGTTAACTGGTGCTCAGTAGCTTTTGGTTCTTACAGTCTTTCCTTCAATGTTTGAATTTGTACATATGCCTGAGCATGCATCTGTTTATCTTAGAGTCTTTGTAACAGTGAGATTGTTGAGAAGTGGACATAGTTTATGAGTTCACAAGATGCAAGGGAGCTGGCAGTAACTCTCATTTCTTTCAGCAATAGAGGAACAAGCCTGTTTGTTTTCCTATTATCTTAATAGCACTGGAATTACCACACTTTTTCTTTCAATTTCCTTTATTTTGTCTTCATTTCCCCCCCGCCTCTCTCCACTTCTGTCTTTCTTTGCTCCTGCCCCATCTGTTTCTCTCATGTGCCTCCCAGTCCCTAACTGTCGCTGTCATACTTCCTTTTTGTAGTGCCAGGGTTCAAACCTAGGCCTCTGTCTGCATTAAGAACGAACTACCACGCAGTCCTGCCTCCTATCCTCTTTTTCATTTATCTTAATCTAATAAATCAAAATTAGTTTACTCTATTGCTACAGTCATCATGTCTCTTTTAATTTGTGGGCTTAGTGTGGGCGATCTCGGGTTTACCACCTGTAACTCTATAAATTGGCCAATTATTTCATCTACTCCTTTTTTATTGCATAAATTGCCTTTTACTTACATATCTGTAGGCTATGTTTACATTGTGATATCTTAACATTGTATCTGCTGCACACTGAAACTGTTTTCTTCCAGTTGTCATTCATTTAGATGTTGTCTCAAATATCATTTAGAAGGAGATGTAGGTAGAAATACTAAGGCGATATCTAAGGAACTGTCCAATATTCTGGAATATGCCTGGCTGCCTGGCTCATAGGCTACTGACGTACACATTTGTGAATCATACGCATTCTGATTTGGGTCAATGTGAACAACTTGAGTGAACACGGAAGGCCCTATTTATAGCGCTTCAGGGATTCCCACAACAAAGCTTTTAGCATCCGTCCTGCGGGCTGGCCCACTTACAGCCCTGTGTTCTACATCGACGTGTGAAAGGAGCAAAAAGCATCAGAGGCCTGGTTGTCCAAGAGCGGGTTGTCGAGCACTCATAAGAACACAAGCTTCCACCAGAAAATGTGAGAGCATCAGCTCCATTGTGCCCTCCAGACCAACGTACTCACACCCCTCCACAGAAATGGGCCCTCCAGAGTTACAACGTAGGATTGAACTATGTCATGAGAGTTTATATCGATTAAGTGATCAGATGCTCATGCACAAACACACACACACACACACACAGACACACACACAACACACATACACACCGTGCTGGCACTGTCTATTTTCCTTCCCTCCCATGGTCAATCTGAGCAAAGGACTAGAAACATTCGCTCATGCCTCTGTGCTGCTCACCTTTCCTTTCCTTTCTGAGCCATTCTTTAATTGTCCATATTGTTTTGTCTCTTGGCTAATGTTTAGTGACTGAAGTATACAATATTTACTGTTCAAAACAAATAAATGACTGAAAAATTAACATTTTGTCAAGTACACTTTTATCATTGGAATAAAGTGTTAAAAATGTCTAATTAATCACATTTAAGCCAAGTATTTCTGTATCTAGTTTGTAACCCCAATGATAGAATAATTACATGGCATGGTCCCAGGTTTATGGAGATAATCTTTTTAATCTCCAAATTCCTCAAAGCTTCTTTGGCCGTGGGCTTGTCAAACTTGCTTTTTATTGATCTCTGCATTTCAACTCATGCACATAAAATTTTTTCCCTTGATCACAAGAAAGGAGCAACTCTGTGATATATATGTTTCCTAATTAAAGCTTAAATCTAGTTCTCTGCAATTGCCCTTCTGAAATGTTGGAACCACAAAGTGAAATATTTTTAACTTTCTTCCATCCATCACACTGGTTTTTAGATTGCTGGTAATGTCAGCCAGAAATGTATCTTAATTAGGGGCATTTTTCATAGAGATGTGTAGTAACCTTCTTAAACGAGTAAGTTAGTATTAAAGATATCAGTGGAATTTATCCAGAAGTGTACTTGGATTCGTTATTGAATTTAGGCTGTAGTTCTTCATTGTTTGGTTCTAGTGGAAGCCCAGAAGCGCCGCAGAGGGTAAGGAAGGATGATGACCACACAACAGCAGGATTATAGGAACAGGTGGATCTTTGAGGAAGGCCTGCCCTTTGTTCAGAGAAGCGTCCACATGGCTCAAACAAACAGCCTCTTGGTTAAGTAAAGGAGGATAGGCGAACTACATGATAGTATGTGGCACATTGTATTTTAGCAAATAATATGTTATTCTAGAACAAGTCTAGACCTACTCGGATGTTTAAAGAAGTTGTTTGTTCTGCCACGTTGTGGCTGTTTTGATAAATCTTCTGTATCAATAGACCTAGTCATTCTTCCTTTAAAATTTTTACCATAATATTTTGTATAGCTTTCAAAGGGAATCCTCTACTTAAGTGGCACAAAGGTTTTTGTCCTTATTTTTTTTTTAATGTGTGTGGTGCCACTTTTACTAACTGAAGGCTGGTGCTTTACAGTTTTGTCTGTGAAGACAATAGCTTTTTGGATAAATACTATTAAAATGATTCAGTAGTAAGGGGCTAACAAATATCAAGCGTTAGCACACACCTTGTGTTTTGTCCTGCCCTTTATTAACATAACACCTTTCGTCCCCATTGCACCCGTGGTTGTGAGGTTGAATGATTATCCTTCTTTGAAGACATAAATACGTGGGGAAAAAAATAAAGATGTAATGAATGACATGGTGAAGCAAATAATATACATTGGCTAATAAAATGAAATTCAATAAATCTTTATTTGAAATTTAAGACACTCTGAAATATAACCTCTATGGAAAGATGAAGTGCATGCTTTTTGGCTCTTGGAGGAATTCAATGAACAGATTAAATTACTATGTCTCTTGTTGTGCTTGTACAAGCACATGGTTAACATCATCCATCCTAGTAACTGGGAGAGAAAAAAAAAAAACAGTAAACCTATAAACTACTATGCAGTGATTAATTCCTCTAAATTCTTTGGTTGTATTACTCTCATTGAATACACCAGGTCTTTGTCATGTGAAGTCCGGCTTGGGCCAAGCTATGGATCATAACGTCCATAGCTTCCAATATGAATACCTAGACAGAGGAGATTTATTCATAGGGCATGGACACATGCAGAGTTTCAGTATTTATGAAGAGACACATACTACGCTTGAAAATAGAGACTTACATATAAATAACAGCAAGTGGCAGTGTTCTTTGATCGTTTTCTAAGGAAGGCTGAGGACCTTGCTTATGACGAAGAGCCATAGCCTAAGAGCCTAAGTTCAGGGAGATGCAGGCAAGAGGGAATTTCACTTATTATATATACTTGGCAATCAAGGCTTAGGAATCTCCTTGTCATTCATAAGAGGAGAATACAAAGCCACCCTGAAGCTAGAGGCTTTATTCCCTCTGTTAGAAATTAAGGTATATGTTGATTCCTTTGGTAAGCCTACTTGGCAAGTGACAGAGATCATAATTTCTTTTTCTACAGAGAAACTGAAATTGGTAGTATAGATTTATGTCACAGGCTATGATTTGTTATTAGATTACTTTTGTCTTCATTGTGGACCTTCAGACTCCTAACTTGGGCAAGGGCATTGTTCTCCTGGTTGTGCATTAGCCAAGGAATGTTGTCATGTGGGTTGTTGTTGGTGAACCCATTCAGCTCAGCCTTCTGCCTGTCACACTGTTGCCGTCAGTACCCTTGTCCATCTCTTCCTGGAGCAGTGTCTTGCAGTGAGCATGAAATCAGAATGTGTAAGACAACAAGAACATGGCTAGGAGAACTTCCTCCCATTTTTACTCTATAGGGGTCCTGTTTTATGGCCCAGACCCAACTGTCAGAATGTCAAACTCTCAGAAAGATTATCACTGTGACTTTTGGGTGTGGCCAGGGATTCCGTTCTCATTCCACACTGTCTTCTGCTCTCTGCATAGCTCCGTGATTTCAGCACATGTTCATCAGACACCTGAAACACTTAAGGCATGCTGTTAATTCTGTAGACATCACAGTGGCCAAGGCTGGCCAGATCTCTTCACTCTTGTAGCTCATGTTCCCATGAGAAGGAGATGGATAATAAAGATAACATGTGGTGAGCAGGGTAACTTCAGGTAGTGGCCAGGCTGCTGCATGAGGGAAACACAGCATTTCCTGTAGTCAGGAGAGATCTCAGCAATGAGGGGAAGTCACACATGAGGATTCGGAAGGAAGAGAATTCTAGGCAGATAGATTCCAGGGTTCATATGGCCACTGCCTTCTATGTACATTGCATAAAATCACTAGGCCAGAAGGTGTGGTAGAGGCTGATGCCTCATGCTCCTCTGATAAAGCTCTGCTGAGAGACATGGGCTGCATCTGCTAAGAAAATTTAGGGATTTTTAAGAATGTCTCCCCAAGGCTGATTCTTTTGCCTAGCCATATATGCACCAGTAGGGACATTTTTAATCAGAAGCTGTGTGTATATATGTGATTTTTAAATAAGTACTTAGTTCATTAATATGACGTGTTGATTACTGAACTCCGGACCTTAGACACACTAGGCAAAGACTCTGACAGTGACGACACCCACAGGCCTACTTTGTAAATATGTGTGTGAAAATAATATTATTTGTTAATAGTGACCATGAGTAAATTAGTACTTGTAAGGCTGGTTTTTTAACAGAAGCAGAAATGTATGGAGTGAGGAAGTAAAGTGAATAAACTGGCAGCAAGTGAGAGTCCAGGGGTGTGCAGGGACCAGGACCTACAGGGCTTTGTAAGGAATGTGGACAGCATTACAAGTACAAAGAGGACACTGGGTGGTCATACTCTAAGCAGGGTGTAGTGTGAACTGACTTCAATAGTATTTTAATCCTTCATCCACTCTCTTCCCCTCATGACCTGAAGCTTTTCTGAGTGTGGATTCCAGGGACCTTGACTCCTCCATGCATAATCATAAGACCATAACTAGAGTCGGCAGTGCCTCACATCAAAACATACACTCACAGAGATTATTTTCCAGAAGCATCCATTTGCCACCATTCCCATCTATCCCCAGTGAACATGGCTCCTTTTCTGGACCATGGTATTCTGATTAGGAAGTAAACGGATGCTATTTTGGAAGAAAGAATGCAGGTGAATAGTTCACCTAGAGCCTGGAGGGAGGTGGTAGGCTTGACTGTAATCCGGGCAAATTTGCTTCCAATCCAGTGTCTATATTTGGTGACAAGATTATGAATATGAGATGATGACTAGAGTCATAGTAATGCTTCCCAGAATACTTCCACATATAAAGGGATTCTGGAAGCTTCATGTGAAAACCCGGGGGGGCTGGCATGTGCATGTACCTGGTACTGTGAAACCCCCAGGCCTTCACTGACCCCTGAAGACCAAGTTCATTGTCATCACCTGAAGGAATCAGGGTGAAAACAAATCAGGGTGAAAACAATTTAGTGAAGTTTGTTTCATGAAAAAGGAAATATGACATTTTACAATATATGGATCTTGCTGGAACTTGATTCCATCTAAGAAAACCAACAATCCACCCCCCACCCCCGCCCCAAACATTCATGAGCTTTATAGGAAGATCTGGATGTATATTTTCAGAGCTAACATTTCAGTGTGTCATCAAATTAGAATTTGATGATGATTTTAAAAGAAAGATAAAAATAAAACATTGGATATTTTAGATTTAACCCAGAGAAGAAGACTTTAGTGATTTGCTCTTAGTCCTGAGTTAAGGAAATGAAAACAAAACAAATTAAAACTAAAACCAAAAAATAATTTAGCTAAGCCAAGAAAGCCAAACCCATTAACTTTACTGTGTCTTATTTCCTTCTCTTGCACTTTCAGCCTGCCCTGTTTTGTAAAAGATTTGTCCCAAGAAAGAAGTCTCAAATCTGGATCAGTTTGTTGTTTACCTAGGACAGTAAGAGACCAACAAGGTGTACATTCTGAATTTTAATGGATCCCGCTGTTTAGCTACCTCCTCCTCTTACAGTAACTCCTAGTCTGAGTGTGGAGAGGGAGGAAGAAGCAAACAGACTAAACAGGGTAATAGCCCTACCAAATCTTGTTACATAAAGAGAAAGGACCCAGCCTGGATACTCCAGACTAAACAGATGTGGCCGGTTAATTCAGTTGCCCTGACCAAGCGATTAAGGGAATTAAACCCGGTCTGTTTCATTACCCTGAGTATCCTTACATCCACTCTCTTTCCAGACACAGTGCTGCCCAGAGTCCAAGACTTATCAGCAGAGACCAGGGTGAAACCAAACACTATCAGTTTAAGAAGTGACTTTTCACCTTTTGTCCTAAATAAATGCTGCTGCTTTGTCTACCTAAATTAGTCCCCCTTTTAAAAGGGTACATAAAGCTGTTGTAGTTTCACTTTATGGTTTGGCTGTCTGTTGAGGGGCTCTAAAAGCTTCATTTAAACCATCATACAAGCCTGTTGTCTTTCTTTAAAACCAGGCTTTCTTGAGTGAAGTTTATTCTTTATATGCAGGCTGTAATTAATGATGGCATGATTCCCTAACACATACTAGGCTCTCAATAAGTATTTTTAATTAAGAGTGCATAGGAGAAGAAAAAGCTAATTTGCCTTACTGCTTTCTTTTTATATTCTGAAAATCTAAATAACAAAATGGCTATTTCAGTGGTTAAAAAAAAATGGGTCATTTTCCTATGAAATGCCCCCATCTTCTGAAAAGTGATGAAAGTATAGAGGATGCCGTAATCCCTTTTTCATTATATCTTTGCAGAAGGGAGCATTTAGGATAGTTTTTAGATTTAACGAGGGGTAGTTAAAATTCTGTGCACAATGATAATTTTAGCACTCGGTGTCTGGCTGAGGTTGCAACCTGGAAATCACTTTAGAAACATCGGCACTTCTCCACGTAGCATATGGGATTTCTTTACGACAGCAGAAGAATATGTTTTCTGATATGTTTACTATATATTCATACACTTCCCAGGAATGCTAAAGGATTTTCTTAATACTAAGTTATTTATAAAGTAAACCAGAAAAAAAATCTCATCTATGTTTTACAAATTGTTATTATGTTAAGATACTAGACCCTGTGAGTTATTGACAAATTTTAGTTTGGTTTTGGACATCTTGCCATTTAATAATGACTGCATTTCATATTTCCTGAAAGTCTTCATTGAATGAAAGGCTGATAAACATCATGTACTGTTCCGAGTGGGTAAATCAAGCCACATGCTACAAGGACAAGATGTAAACTTTCTGATTTTTGCTCCCATGGATTGTAGCTGCTTCTCTAGGCCAGCATGATGGGTCTTCATGCTATTGATTCCAGTTATACCAAAGTAATTTACTTTACTATTCTTCTTTGAACTATTTACTCTTTCCCTTTTCCCTCTGAATCATCCCAAGAAGCCAAAAAGTGAGAATTCCAGTGTTGGAAGAGGGAAGAAGCCCTCAGATCTTGTAGGTTCCTGAAAAGTCATATTGACTAAAGCTATTTTCTATGCTATTCTGTTTCTGCCTTTTATGCTGCCTTTATGCTAGTTCCTATTTCTGAGCATAAAAGAAAGATATAAAACCAAAACCAAAAAAATCCAGATTATGTGACTAAGCTAAAAACTAACACATGAATTTACATTAGAAATCAATAGATTTTCCCCCCTTTAACTTTTTGCTTGAATGACAGGTTGACAAACCTGAGCTAATTATCTAGCTGATAATATGAACTATGATCCATATATGATCAATGCTTATATTTTTAAAAACACATACTACAATAGCAGACACATAGCCATCAGTCCTCTCCTTCGCACACACTCATCCTACTATTCTGGCTACTTTTGGAAGCATTTCTGGAAGCCCTCTTTTGTGATTGTCTTGTGCTGTCCGGAGAACTTGATGCCCTGCAACATTTCAAAAGGTTTAGTTTCCATCATCATTTTGACTTCAAGAAAGAGCTTTAGAAGTGACAAAGTGTCAGAGCTGGAGAATAAGGTGTTGGAGGACACACTTTAATATTTTTAGGAGGCTGCTTTCGATTGGATGGTATTTGTCAGCGGTATTCTGAATTTTTATCATACCTCATAAAGATCCTCATGAAAGAGGACTTCTAGAACTGCATCATAAAGTAGGAAAAAATGATGGAGTAGTTATGCTCAAAGCAACAGGGACTATTTCGAAGGGATTTCATGACAATGTGACTTTCACTGTGATATTTCTTAATTCAAACTTTCACCATATATTTTGATCACGTTGAACACATGGAATGTTGTTAAAGCTTAAAAAAGAGCAAGTCTACCGCATGCCGCAGCACGAGTGACGCTCGTGTGCTTTGTGCAAAATGGAATGAAGCAGTCACAGAAACGCAGGCACCGCTTTACCTGGCTTTCGTTTTTGCTCATTTTACTTAATTGATGCTGATCTTTAAATAGTTTATTAGCTTGGTCCTCAGACTGTTTTTGTGAGTTAGAAAACAGTTAGAAAATGGGTGTTAGAAAGGACTGAAAAGCCAGGGATATAGCTCAGCGGCACAAGCACCTACCTGGCAAGAGCAAGGTCCTGAGTTTAATTCTCAGTATCCACAGAACTCACTGGAAGGATGGCCACGGTTGTAAGCAACTGTAATAGTTGAATTTGAGAGACTGAGGCACGAGTTTAAGGCCCACTTTAAGGTCAGCCGAGGCTACACAGGGAGACATGGTCTCAAAACTAGCCCCCAAAACGAGATTGAAACAAAATGTTTACATGTCATTTCTAATTATGAGGGGAAAAAACAGCTCCCTAGGAATCTCTGGAGAGAAGAATTCTCAGAATAATTTCCAACAACATTTTATTCAAGTTGTATCAGTCATTTCTAACCTTGTGGCTGTTTTTAGTCAATCCTTAGGCAGAAGGAAGGAAATTCCTCTAAATGTATGCAAATCAGAGCTCCTTTCCATGACAGAGATGAAATAAGACCTTAATTCCACATTTTTTTTTTTTTTTGTTTTGCTTACCAAAGGTGTAAGTAGGCATAATTGAGATTCAAAAAGAAAGAAAAGGAAGAGGAAGTGAATGGGTTCCTGGTAAAAGCCATTGATCCTTTTGGAGGTAGAGATAATTTGCTGGAGGTCTTACTACTGTGCAATGAGGGTCCTGCAGCTTGCATCCGCATCTTTTATTTCACAAATCCAGGCATCTGGGTTGTCTATTATAATGAGCATCAGGATTTTGTTTTTTTGCTGGGAATATTTTTTCCATAAACCTTTTTTTTTTTTCTCTCTCCAGTACTGGGGATAGAACTTGGGACCTTGTGCTTGCCAGGCAGGCATTTATGATGCTGAGCTATATCCCCAGCCCTTCATAAAACCTTAAAAGCAATCTAAACAAATGTAAACAAGTAATGTATTCAGTTTCCCTGTTCTTATAAGCAAAGTATTTGCTTATTAGAGCATAAATATTTTAGACTTTGTGGGCCCCAAGATTTTGGTCATAATTGATTACTTACCAATTCTGCCATTTAACTTGTAGGTAGCCATGGGTTATATGTAAAACTGTGTTTTGTAAAAATTTATAATAAAGGAGCTTTCCAAGCTCTAAGATAAATGATCTTTAGCCCTTGAATTCTATATATTAACAGCAACATATATATTTCAGTCAACAAATCTTCAGCACCTTTGAATGTCTATGCTAGTTAAATTCCTGTACTTAGTATGCCATAGATTTGAGATTTCAAATTCACAATTATTAAACATTCAGATTTGCAATTTCCTAATACAATATTGTAAAATGTATTCTCTATCATAGGAATACATGTAGGAAACAGGTTTTGTACTGGGAAACCATAGCATTCTAGAAACATCCCAAATCAAGTTGGCATTGTTAGCATAACACTCCCAGTATCCTAATTTGTTGGAGATACAAGGAAATCTGTAAAATAGAAAGGATCTGAGAAAACCAGAGTAAGATACTATACTTCATAACAGACCCTATTATCAGGCATCCATTCTATATTAAGAATTCCTCGTGAAAAATAACACTGGATAGTCCTTCAAGGTTCTTAATCTTCATAATATATTCTTTCCTTAATTACAAAAGTGCAAGTAGATTAAAAGAATAACAATCCACTCAATCACCTTCATTAACTTTAAGTGAGCAACACTGTGTGTGACAAGGCTGAAGAGTCAATTTCCCTTGAAATAATGTCAAAGGTTTTGTTACCCCCAAAGTAAAACAAATCAATATGTTTCCTTGCAATGGGTCATCATTACACCAGTAGCAAAGAGGCAGGCCCTCAGCCTAGCACTTCAGGCATCAAAAAAAGTACAGTGCTGCCTCATTTAATGAGCTCAGGTGTCTGCAGGATTCTGGTTGCAAAGCAAAACTGGACAAGAACTGAATCAAATTTCCCCAGAAAGTCAATGTTGAACATAACCACTGCATTTGATTCAGTTAGCATCCAACTTGGTTTGTGACCAGAATAAAAGAGAAAGAAATGAGTTCGTGAACCGAGATACCTCTGCAGAGACCTAAGTTAAGCTAATAGCCATTTTACCCCTTTATTTAAATAAATCACTTAAAAATGCCCAACTAAAATAAAAATACCCAACCCATAAACTGGACTTCATCTTTGAGTCATAGACTGAAGATATTAACATACACTTTGATCATTAGTGTGTTCCTTTGCTTCCACTAAGAATAATCAATTGTAGTCAATGGAGATTTTAATTGTAGCAGTGTGGTCAGGTCAGTGCTCATTCACATGTCCACCTATGGAAAATTGAAAGGAACTTTTGGTGACATGATACTTCTTCTTCAGTGTAATCTCTGTATCTCCATATACCACCATTGGCATGTAAAGATTTTGGAAAAATATGTACAGCATTTCAGGTAAATAACATGAAAGAAACTTCAAAGATGATATGCACTTTTCAAGAGGAGAGGGCTGGCTAGATAGCTCAGCAGACTAAAGTGCCTGCTTAGGCAAAGTGCAGCATCCAGGGTTGGATCCCTGGCATGTGGTACTGGCCCCACCCATGGGGCTTGCTGAGAAGGCCTTGAGACTGGGTGTGGGAGCACATGCCTGTAACCCCAGTGCTTGGGAGGTTGAAATAAAGAGAATCAATATGAGTCTGATCTACATAGTGAGACCCTGTAGACTCTGTACCAAATACATACCAAATAAATAAATAAATAAATAGGAGACCAAGTGATTCAGGCATGGGAGACTTCTACACTTCATAAAAGAGCTGTAATGCCCATATTGTAAAATGTGGTAAATAATGCCTTCCCCAGCTATTCCAGAGGCTTGTTGAGGTCCAAATAACTAATACATGTGTGTGTTTTGTAGCAGAGTGGGCTTGTATAAAAATGAAAGATTTATGAATCTCTTGATAGCAGCTTTTCACTTAATTGCAAGTTCTACTTTTTAATTTGTCTTGTCAAATGCCACAAATTTGAGATCTAGCTTTCATAATACTGTCTTTTCACCATCTGTATATCCATCCATCCATCCATCCATCCACCCACCTAGCCAATTCACTCAGCATACATTTTCTGCCTTTTAGAGGAGCTGGAGCAAATTTCCAAACATGTATCATTAACTGGGCCTTCTAAACAGGGAGAGTCACACAGACAAGATCAAGCACGAACATAGAGAGAAAGTCATTTGACATGATTAGGTAACTAAGTAGGTATCAAAATGGTTCAACTGTAGAGACCTTGTGAAAAATCTTGACTGATAATTTAGACTTTTTTATTGAAGCAATACATTGCATAGATGCTAAGTATGTATAGATTCTCCTTGACTATTTGGGAGCTATCAAGCCTTCCAAGTTAGAGTAATCTGATTTAAGAAGCATACTTTGCTTATGAAGAAAAAATACTAATTTTATTTAGGACCAACAGCAAGCAAGTAGTTTATAGAATCCTAATCCTTTGAGCATGGAAAGTGGCATAAGTTGAAAAGAGAAGGATGAGAAATGGAGGAAGAATAATGAAATATGGGAGAGTGTTCAAAAGGCTTCCCCTTTTTTGTGTTTAGACCTTTCAATAGATCCAGCCCTGCTTCTTCAAAGAAGAAATACTTACTGTTTTAAAGTCTTTATCTTTCAGCCTGTCCTGTCATGGCCACCATCTATTATGCTTTCTATGGGAAAATTAGTCCCTGCAATACTTTACTCATAAACCCATGTGGGAAATAACATATTCGTGAGCAGGTCACTAGCTTTGAGGGCAGGAAGAATTTTCCTGTCTGCACCTGAAAACTTAAAAGGCAACAAGGTATTGGCTTGGTGTTTTAAGTTACTGAAAATCATTTTGGGAGTGAAAGAGTAAAAAAGGATGGGAGAGGAAAATACAAATTTCATTTTCCTTTTCTCTCATTTTAGAGCTAAAAAAGACAGGATTTTAGAAATGTAGTTTTTTGATGTGTTTGATGACCAAGCATTCCCTAACTTAGGATCATGGACAAATTATGCCCCATGAGAAAGGACAATGAAACATTAAGAACATATCCAAAAGTAAGTGGAAGTTTATCCTAGCTATCTTAATGCTTTGGGCCTCTATATTTTATCTATGAAATAACGATTGCAGACCAGATGTGCTAGAAGAGTAACAGATCAAAACTTGCAGTTGGAGAGGCAGCTCTCTGTTGATTTGAGTTGGAGGAAAAAGAAATTATGATGCACGTCTGGTGTTTGTTAGCAAAGTTTGCCGATGGCTAATTTCTTTTTTTTTATATACTATCTTCCAAAATATGTTTAATTTAAAAAAATGAATATTGCAAGAATTATAGAAATGGAATGCAAGGTTTTGTAAATAAGGAGAGGAAAAGGGGTCCAAAGACAGACAAGAGAATGGGGAAAAATCAAGATACACCGTGTCCAGACAAAAATTCCCTGAAGTGAATATCTACAATGCACCTATACCTTCAAATAAGTTTTAAAACCCTGTTAAATATGAAGTAAGAATTTGGAAAATCTATGGTTTTAATAGGCAAAATGTCTTACTTTTCTTTTCTTTTTTTTCCATAATTTTATTGAGAGACAAATAGCAATGAGACAGTTTCAAATCAAATTGGTAGGACAGTTTCAATAATTAACACATTGTATACATTCTTCCTAGTGGTTAATTGCTGTACAAGATGCAGACATGATACCCTATTTACAAACACTATTGGAACAAATCCCTATATTAATTAAGAGAATGTAACTATATATCTATCTTAACCATTTTGAATATACAGATACAAAATGGACATTCATCTGTATCCCCTTTTTTGTTTAGTTCCATCATTTGAATATTATAGGTGTGTTACCTCAACAAAATATTCTAAAAGAGTCCAGTAGTCCATAATAGTATTGGATCTTTCTCTTGACTGGCAGTGTTAGAAATTGTTGACTTGAGTCCCCTACAGCTCAATATAGCAGCATGGCTTTACTTCTTATATTTCATTTTTATACTTTTCTGATGGATGGTTATGACCAGCAAGACCTATGCAACTAAGAGTTGTAGCTTTTGGATCTGATAAGGTCAGTGAAATCCCCTTAGGATTTATCCTGAGATCCTGTACCTCAGATTGTAAAACCTTTGTCAGTGTCAGCCATGTGGATGAGTCACGGCCAATGCTTGGCCAATGTGCTCTCTGTGAAAGCCTGAGAGAATGTTTTCTCCCCATGTGACTCTCCCTAGGCACACTGTACCTCATCGATCACTTTCCTCTTTGGCTCCATAATCTCCTTGATCAGAAAATTCGGGACACTACTGAATTACAAGATGTTACAGTACAGGTTCTCATATGTCCTGAGTCTTAATTGACCTTGGAAGGCTAATTGGCTTTCCTTGTGGCCCTCCTTTTTCTCTAATTTTGGTCTGTAAACTTAGGTTGTTAACCCTCCAGAAGAGAAGCTTATTGTTATTACCATACAGCCTAGGCTGTTAAGCTTAACCTCACTATCTGTCTGCATATCAAACATCTTAGGCATACCATGGAACAGGTATTTTTCATCAAGTATTGATATGTTGAACTTTAAGTCCCTACAGAATATGATGAAAAAAATTTAAAATATATTTTAAAAATAGGCATAAAGAATTATATAATTATTATGTTTACACATAAGTCCAGAAATTTAACCATATACAATCTTGTAGCAGGACAGTCCCACAACATTCCTTTTCCTGTCTCCTGCCTTCATTCACCACCCCCTTCTTTTTGAACAATCATCTACCTGAGAGACAGCATGGCAGTAACTGGCATGTCATGACAAGCAGCTCGTATTCAGAAGACAAGAATGACAGGTACACCAAGCATGAACCTACTATTACAAATTGCCATCTTCAGTGCAGTTGCTTAGTTCACAGGTGTCTGTATATATAGTTAGTCAGGGTGAGAATCATTCCAATTAACTGCTGAATTCAAAAATCTTCTGAAGATTCTCAGGATCATTGCCTTACCCATCTTCTACATATAACTGTATGGCTTGCCACGGTCATGTTTCCTAACTCTTCTCTTTGCTCTCTTTTCTTTGTCTAGTCCTCAAGTTCTTGCTTTCCTTTTAGTTGTATTATACCTTTCTATTTGTATTTCTTCTTTTGAGTTCTTATACTAGGGAAACTATACGATATTTACACATGTGGGTCTGGTTTATTTTACTTATATCTTCAAGTGGCATCCACTTCAATATAAAGGTTTCGAGTTTATCATTTTTTATAGCTGAGTAATGCTCCATTGTATAAAAATACCACATTTTTCTCATCCATTCCTCAGGTGATGGGTGTCTTGGTTGTTTCCAAGATTTGGCTACCACAAATTGTGCTGCTATAAACATAGGCACACATATATCACTATGATATGATATTTTCAGATCCTCCAGGAAGATTCCCAGTAGAGGAATAACTGGATTAAATGGGATTTCCAGTCCAAGTTTCCAAGGAGTCTCCACACTGATTTCCATAATGGTCGCACCAGTCTATATTCCCACCAGCAGTGGAGAAGGGTTCTTTTTTCCCCACAGCCTCTCCAATATTTGCTGTTGGTTGATTTCTTTATGATAGCCATTCTTTCTTCTTACTTTTCTGGGTTGATATGTTCTCTAGTTTTTAATTGGAAGCCTAATGTGTTCCATTTGGGAAACATTCCAATTTTACAATCTTACTATAAAATATACTTAATCAACTTAAGATATGTACGTTTGCACTATTTAAAATATAACACATGCATGTGACATTTGATTCCCTTTTTTATTGTTTCTTGGTAGAATTGAAATATACATAATGCTGATATTCATCATAGATAATTTGTACCTCTATGATATATCTTTATTTCCAATTGTCAACAAACTCAATTAACCAAGACCTATATTTGTTTCTTTTTTTCTCATAGTTTTATTGAGAGACAAACAGCAATGAGACAGTTTCAAATCAAATTGGTAGGACAGTTTCAATAATTAACACATTGCATACTCTCTTCCTAGTGGTTATTTGCTGTACAAGATGCAGACATGATATCCTACTTACAAACACTATTACAACGAACCCCTCGATTCATTGAGAGAATGTAACTGTATATCTATCCTAACCATTTTGAATACACAGATACAAAATGGACATTGATCTGTATCCCCTTTTTTGTTTAGTTCCATCATTAGAATATTATAGGTGTGTTAACTCAGCAAATTATTCTGAAAGAGTCCAGTAGTCCATGATAATATTGTTATGTTGAGCTATAGGGGACTCAGGTCAACAATTTCTGACACTGCCAGTTGAGCAGAAGACTTGATGGCCAATTTCTTAGGGCAGCATCCCCCAAAGAGATGCCAATTGGTGTGGGCCCTTATCACTGCAGAGTGTCCTAGGTATTGCATAGGAGATCTTTTCTGCAAAGAGGCACTAAGTGTGTAGAGTACACCTCAGAAGGGGACATCAACTCTTCTCAATTGAAAGTTACCAGTTAAAAGTGGTGAACCCATGTAAGCCCCATAAGTTTTCAAATAAAATAAGTGAGACAGGTGAGTTGTTATAAAATAATTCAGGAAATATTACTTGCTTTAACTTAGGGAAGGAATTATGTATGTGAGCTCAATTTACTCAAATGATTACTGCAGAACCAAATACAGTAGTACAGGAAATTAATTGTGGTAAAAATTTAAAATGCTATAAAGAACTGTGTTAATTTAATTTTCCATTACTTTGTAGAATGCACAGAACATAAAATTCACAGAACGACTCATAAAGTCAGTGCTATGCTTTCTTCCTCGGACTGCGAGGCTATATTCTCACCTTCCTGATGCTGTATGTTTTCAAAGAAAAAAACTGGCTGGAAAGAGAATTTTTTGTTATTCATGCATGTAAAAAGGGCAGCACTGATTGCACCATATGTTGCTCCTTTGTTATTGGCAAATCCTTGTTCATGAATCTAAACAGGAATCAAATTTCTCACACTCAGCACTCTTTCAGACTGATAGATATCGCCTGACATTGGCTACCTTTGAGAGGATCTTGTTCAATGATTTTAGCTCTTTGTGAAAAGATAATGAGGAAAATAGGCGCAAGAATTAGAATACTGATTCCACTATATGTTAATCGTGTGACCTAAGGCAAGATATTTAACTCCTCTGTGACTCAGTACCTCCTCTGAAAAATAAGGATAATAGTACCAGAAATTCATACAAATGCAGTACCAAATTTAGTACACGCCTGGCACACAGGTCAGGACATGACACCTAGTATATGCTAAAAAATGCATCTCTTCATATAATTTTTATTTAATTAAATGATTTTATGCTATACAAATTGATATTTATGGGTCTTTATATCACATTTTACCTGTTCTTGAATTAACTCTGTGAATGTAACTCTACAGGAAAGAAAAGAGAAAGTGCTTGTATCCAGGGACCCTTAACTTATACTTGTATGGTAAGACCAGTAAAGCAACAAATATTCAGTAATTGAGTAAAATCTCTGTCAGAGCAACTCGTGTTGAATATCCAAATGAAGAGTCCATTGGATCTTGGCAAGGCATTTGTTATATTTTAAAATAGGTACAGAGTGATAGCTCTACCTCAAAATTATTATTCACATTATCAAACATAGTAAAAGATGCTAAGAAAAGTTTGAATTTCAGACTAAATAACTTATCATTTGTCATAAAAGAAGATTGATTTCATACCATCTCTGGGATGTAGTTATGATAAAATATTTTTAATCATTTATCTGAAATTCTAATGTAAGTGCACATCTTTGTATTTTTCTTTGCTAAATCTGGTAACTCTACACAGTACCTTTAGGAAAGTGGGTATTTAGTAGCTTCCTAAAATTTGAGAGACTTTTCATACAAATATAAATGTCTTCTTTTGAAAAATTCAAACGTTTAACAAAAGCGCAGCTTGGTGGCAATAATAAGCTGAAGCATGTTGGCCACTCCCGTTATAGGGCATGCACCCCTGCCTCTACTAGATATTGTCATTTTCCCCTTTTCACTAATTTCTATCATTTTACTCTAGAGATCATAACTTTGGAAGCTGCACTGTAATAGCTAATTGGAATTTGAGTTCTTAATATTTCCTCATTATTTAGCACAAATATCTTCAATAAAGTTTCACATGTACACTAAACTCCTACAGACCATGTATTTACTCTCAGATCTCAAGGCTATTTCCCAATGGCATGATATAGCTACATGGAACCATTTCCCTCAGAAAGAAGGTGTCTTAACAATGCTTCTGGACTGGCATAGCCACTGACTCTCTTAAATATTCCATTCCCCCCTTTCAAGAATTTTTAGCTTGTAATACTCTGGCAACTGTCAGATGGGGAATAATAATTCTAACATTCAGCACTACGGATTCCAATCCAAGGACAATAACAGGAACTCTTGAACCCTTGCAACTAAACCTTATTAGCAATTTCCAACTTACAGCATTTTAATGCATAGCCCTCCATAATGGTTAAAATGAAATGAAGAATCTTAACTTAGGTTAGTAATTTCTTGAATTGTGCTTGGCTTCATATGTGAAGTGTTGCTCCCATTTACCTGTCACAGATGAAAAAGTCATATAACTACATAAATGTAATTCTTTTTCTGGTTTAGGTCAATATAAACCATCAGTGTTCTTTAAAAATCTTTCGATAGTCACAGAAAGTAGAATAGATATTAATTCTATAAACTCACTGGGTAAGTGTAAAAAGGTAGATGATTTTCAAAAGTAAAGTGTATAAAAAAAGTGTCATTCTTTCGTCCCCATATCCCTGAAGGATGATTATGTTTACATTGTTGACCAGAATGCCAGAAGAGCCAGAGAGTCAATGATCTAAAATAATCTCTTTTCAATGCAGCCCTCTTTTTGTCCCATGTGATGCTCCCCTGGGACAATATGATTTGTGAGAACGCATCTTACATGACCAAAATAGGAACTGCAATGAGAAGGAGTCCAAGTTATTATCAGGGAGCAAATGAGCCACATATTAATATAAGTATGAAGCCTAGATCCATTTGTATTTTCTGTTGTACTGTTGGGACAGAAAACGGAATTTGCATAGTGACTTTTCCTGTGGTCAAACACTTTCCTTATGAAAGCAAATTATTCAAGAAGACTTGCTGATGGGAAATAGCATTAGCAAATAAATACATATTTATATACTGGAAGATTTTAACAAATTTGCAAAGTCTGGCATTTCACTCAAGGAAAACACGTTTAGATAAATATTAATATACCTGACTTTTAAACTGAGGTAATAGGCTATTCAAACACACTAACAAGCACTGAAATTAGCCTCATGAACAGAGATTTACCAAAAGTGAATATGAGTCAGTGCATTAATTATTTCTTTTGAATTTAGTCTTCAGCTATACGACTTTGGAAAAACTCTTTCAAAAAAATCTAACCTGCCCAGGGCAAGCTGGAAAGCAAAGAGCCTTTTCGGTGCATTCCTATGAGAGGACCAAAGTGAAGGAATGGCAGAAACATTCAAAAAAAAATTTTTTGGCAAATTATTTGAAAATTAAAGCATAATAGCTAACATTATACTTATTAGTGTTCTTTCATTTATTAAGGATTATTTTGTTCCCCTTGCTTGCTGGTCACTACTGCATATATGGGAGAGGTTCATGAGAGGGACCGTTTCTCTCTTTTCTTGGAGCTTATAGTTGTAGTGGGAGAAACCCCAGATAAACAATAAATAAGAGGTTTTCAGGCAGTGTTACGGTCATGAAGAAAGCAAACAGAGATGGGAGTGAGAAGCAGCAGAATCAGAGGTGGTAAGACAGCTTTCTAATGGAGAGTCAGGTTTGGGAAGACAGATGTGGCTAAGAGAAAAGAACCCTCCCTGTGAGGGTCAGCACTAAGAGATTTGCAAATAAAAACAGCACCGAGTCTAAAAGTCCTGAGGTGACCCTGCATTGGCCAGTTCACTTAGAGGAAAAGCAGCTCTCAGGACTGAGCGCTGGGAAGCCCGAGAGAGAAGGCTAGCCAGCGCAGAGGCGAGCAGGAAAGAGCTGGGCATTCATGCAGACAGAGTCCTTCCAAGTTGAAGTCTGCAGCCACACCTTTCTTCTGCATCTGCTTATGTGTTGAGCTTTTGGTCATCGCTATCCTGCCTCAGAATGCAGTTCAGTCTTTTCACCATGACATCTCAGTTCTGACTATAGTGCATCCGCCCAGACCTCTTTTAAACATCCGGGAGTTCAGCCTGGTGTGGTGGTGCACACCTCCGATCCTCACTCGGAGAAGGAGGCAGCAGCGCTGGAAGTGTGAACGCAGCCTGAACAGCCTAGAGAGACCCTGTCTCAAAACAAAATTTCATAAAGATGATTGGCGGATATAACCCAGTGCCAAGGTGCTCGGGGTGGGGGGAGGGCTCAAGGTTCAACCCAGACCGATTACATTAGAGACTTGACATTAATATTTTTATCCAGCTTCAATTACCACATGTGGGGAGCAACTAAAGCTCTGGACTATACATCCAACTCAGACTTATAGGGCCCCAAGTTAAATATATATATATATATATATATATATATATATATATATATATATATATCAAACTTTAAAAAAAGCTAACTGTTGTAGCCTGATATTAATATTTTAATCCCTCATCTACTGTAGAATTAAAGATTGCTTCATGTCTGCCTTAGTTTTCATATCTGTAAAATAATATTTTTACTAAATTATCATTCAAATTAAATGAGAAAACTTGTGTAATACCTGGTGTATCACCCACACAAGAGGTTTGCAGTTCATTAAAACTTTCTTAAACTCTGTCACTCTACAGAGCCCTCACCCTTCAACTCAATTTACTTTATACATTTGAAAACTAAAAATAAAAAAATGAAAAGGACAAAGTAAGTGTTCTTATAATCATTTCTGTTTCTAAATTTCCTTCATCCCTATCATTTTGTTTCCTGTCCACTTCTCAAAAAGAGCTAAATTCACCAACTCACACCTTAGATCATTTTCTTCTGATTTCCAAATGCTGACTGTTGGCTTTTAGAGATGAGTCTTGAGTGCTTTATTTAATGTGAAATATATGAATGGCCCCAAAATCTGGCTTTTGAGTTAGAAATGTGTGGAAGTTTTCTCCTTGTACAAAACCACTCTGAGTGATCTTCAACCTGAAGTACAACTTACATTCCTGTGGATTCTGAGCAGAGTTTTTCGAAGAATGTGTTACTGGGAGCAAGGCTCATTGATACTTTCTTTCCTGTAATTCAACATTGTGATGATAGTGCATGGTTTTTTGTAAGGTGCTAAGTAAAAAAAAAATAGATATCAACACCAACTGCCAAGGGAGAGACTGCAGAAGTAGTACTTTATAAGTTGTTTAGCTGTTAAGGGCCTCCTGAGGGTTTTCTGGAAGCATTTCAGGTTTCTGTAGTTTCCCTTCGGAGAAATCTTAAACTGTAACCTTATTGTATGTAAAGAATTATTTTACATTTTCGAGTTTGGGTCATTCCTTTTGTTCGTTTTGTTTTTGTAAGTAGAAATGCTCCCAGAGGTTAGAAAGTCAAGTTTTTCATTTAAAGTTTTAGGAGATGCATTCTAAGGACTGTTCACTAACTCAGTGCACTCAGTGCCAGAGTGCAAAATTTCTCTGAATTTATATATCCTTCCACCCGTTAAAGTCTATATATGCTTATCTATTAAAACTTATTTTATATCTAAAAGTATGTTAGGACCATAAAGACAATTCTATTTGTATTTGAAGAGATGCTAAATGTAAAGGTTATTTTAAAAAGTTCCTTTGGAATAAATCATCTTTTATATTTTGTCCTTTTTATAACGAAGAAAGATTTTTGCTATAGAAGAAAATTCAAACTAAAAATATAATTCATGCACTTTGCTTAATTATAATACATGATCATTTCAATTTGATTTAAATGACTCTGAAACATATAAAGAAGAATGTAAATGTCATCAAAAACTCACAAAGATTATCAATTTTTGATAATTTAGTACATCTTGTCCCAGACATTTTCTTGCTC
Organism: Octodon degus; assembly: GCF_000260255.1. Classification (NCBI taxonomy): domain Eukaryota; kingdom Metazoa; phylum Chordata; class Mammalia; order Rodentia; family Octodontidae; genus Octodon; species Octodon degus. The sequence continues at coordinate 7,294,853 of NW_004524661.1, read as the reverse complement.
ATAAGAAATAAAATTATACATAAATGAGATCATATATTCATATTTTAAATATCTTATTTTGCTGTGTCAGGTGTAGAATCTTACCAGCATTCTCATGAATACAAAGTAATGTAACTTTTGTGGTGGCACTGAATGTCATAAAGTAAATATCATGTTAAGTTTTTATAGTTTTTACTAGGTGTTAAAATGGAAAAACTTATTCATGTACCTTTAGACAGCTCTTAAATTATTTTCTTAAATTGAACCCATTTTAAAATTAATGAATTTAAGGAAATGAATGAGTGAACACACATTATATATCCTGATACATAGATGAGATTTCTTTTCACAGATATCTGGGGCACGTTTACTTTTGGTTTACCTGTGTCTTCTTTAACAACCTATTGTGTCTTGTTTTTAGTTTTTGAAAAGTCATGTGAAAAATACATTCCACTGATTTTATCTTTTCATAAATTTTACTTAGTTAATATTAATATTTACCATTTTTCTCTAAATTTCTTTTGCCATTATTCTTAAATGTCAGTATCTCTTATAAGCATGTAAGAATGAAATATGTAAGATCTCTAAAACTATATGCTCATATATGATATATGTACATCATGTAATAATGCTTATTAATAATTTCATGTATTTATTCTTTAGGAAATGAAATCAAATTCAATGAGTTTATTTATCTATTTATTTTTCTTTTTGTGGTAGGGTCTTGATACATAATATAGGCTGTCCTTGAACTCACTGTGCACCCTGGGCTGCCTCAAAGTGAAGGCAGTCCTTCTGCCTCTGCCTTCCTAGTGCTAGGATTACTGGTGTGCACCCTTGCACCTGGCCAGCATATTTATTAAAGTACCAGATGTCTCTAGGTTGGGTTTATCTTTACATCAGTCCCTAGTGAAGTGTTATTGCGGGCAGTCTGTGTGATTTTTTTTTCATTCTTTCGGATCTAAATTTCCAAAATAATCACATAAGACATTATATAAAATTATTGTAGAGGGCCAGCCAAATAGCTCATAGGATTAAAGCCCCTGCAAGCAGGTACAGGGGCCAGGGCTTCGATGACTGCTGTGTTGGCCCTGCATCTGGGGCATGCTGCGAAGACCCTAGGCATGGTGGCATATGTCTGTAATCCCAACTCTTGGGAGCCTGTAAACAGGTGTGTTGCTAGGAGTCCAATCTAGTAGTGAAACCCTGAACACCCAGTAGACCCTTTCCTAATATAAAAAGAAAATTTATTATTTTAAACCTTTAATGTTTACAATTCTTTGAATCAATGTTTTATATTAGGGTTTTCTCTCCTATCACTGAAGATGTGAAAATGATTACTTAAAATTCTTAATAATTTGTAACTCATAAGTCTTATCTGATTAGCTGAGCAGAGTTGAACTTCATTTTCATCCAAGCCAGTGACATCACCTTCATGTAAACAGATCTTCTTCACTGTCTCTTCCATATAGGAAGTACAACTGAAATATTTTCCTTTTCTCTGATATTGTGTCTAATAATACAGACCCTTGACCTTGGCAGATTCTCAAGGTTATAAACATAGCAAGCATATTATTTTTCATAAAATGTAATGAAAAACTGTAGAAACTTTAGACTATCCCCTTTAGCCTCTAAAGAGTCAATAGATAGAGCACAATCGAAGGTCTAGTTTATCAGAAACATTTTAGAAGTGTGGAAAGGAGTGACAGTGCAGTACATCCTCCACACGCATCGCCTTTAGTGCTACAAGGGAAGACCAGTCAGCAGCAACTCTCAAAGCTTTGCTCTGTTGGGTCCTCGGCATGTAGGTAGATCTCTTGCCTAGCTCTGTAAGATTCGATTGCCTCATCTTTAAAACAGGAATAGCATTCATGCCTTCCTCTTGGGGCTGAGGTCAGGGATAACTGGCATGCTTACTGTTGCCCGGGTCCTTCTTACTTTGTGTGCCAAGGAGCTGTGGTTAGCATCTTTTATCATTCTCACCACTGAGTTTAGAATTTTTACAGCCATCTTTCAAATGTGAAAGAAAAGATGGACTAATTTAATAAGTCCATGTAAGTTTCCACAGAAAGGAATGCAGGAAGGCTGGTGGTGGGGTCCTGGCTGAGCCTCGCTTGCTACCCAAGTGTCTTATTTCTAGGAGCAGCCCTCCAGCAAGGCTTTGAACTTCACCATAGCAAAATTATCAACAACTGCATGGATATTCTTCCAATTCTAGATTGACACAAATGAACCAAAAAGCCTGGCCATGATTTCTCAGAAGCAAACAATCTCTGTGATTGTCCAGTGGTCCACTGAACATCCTTAAGAATTTCCTGATCCCGTATTCTAATTCCTTTTTACTTATTTGATGCTGTTTCCCACCCTCAGTTCTTTACTACGCCCTTGACTACCTTGCCCAAACTCACCACTGTCCTCATACAGCAGATACAGACTGGAAGCCAATTTGGTTGATTGAGTTTAAAAAAATATTAGTCATATATTCTTAAATGTTGAAAACTTTAAATAAAAGAGAACCAAATTTCTGGCTTTTGGAGAAAACCCTCGGATAACATAGCCCTGGAGTCTCATTTCCCATAACTGCATAGGGCAGGTCCCCTTCTGCTGTACCTTGTCCCCTCCAAGGCTTTCTCCCTTTTCTTTGTTGCCAGTGTAATTTTTGCCTACACACCTAGTCCTGTGGCCATGTGTACATGTGGATTTTCTTCTTTCTTCTTCACTTCTGTTTGTCTGTCTCTTCCTTCTGAAATTTCTCTTCCCTTGCCCACTGCTCCTGGTTCTGTCTCTATAGTAACAGGACCTAGCAGAGAACTGAGATACCCCAGGTCATACCTGCAGGGGGCGGGAGATTCCTGAGAAGCAGATTCTGTGTGGCAGCAGGAGGCGATGTCAATCTCTTCCTTGTAAGGACTGCCCAGCCCCTTGACCACTGTTTACTTTCTCCAGGTCACCTTATCCTGCCTTTCCTCTGGCTCTGGAGATCACGCTTCAAGGGGTTCATTGGGTTATGCAGGCTGTTGCAGCTGAATGGCCTCGGTTCTGGGTCTGACCCTGTTCCTAACCACCACAGATGTTGTTACTTGTCCTGTTCATGGCCGCCAATCTCCTCTGGCAATTTTGAATCAGTAGAACTGGAACCAGACCTGGGAACATGGAAGCTTTGGAATGATCCAAGTCTTCCCACAAACTTGTATCTAGAAAGGCTCTTGTGCCCTTCAGAGTAGGAAAATAGAGCCCCAGGCAATAGGTAAACTGTTCTAAAGGATTCGTTGTGTAGAATAATGTTTACGTCTGAGAACCAAGATAGCCACTCCATGAAAACGTCCATTCAGAACTGCAGAGAGTAGCTGTTTTTGCATTCAGGGACCCATGCAGGCTAGCTTTCATCTCACATGAAGCAATGAAATACTTTATTGTCACACGTTTCACACCATGTATATACATTTCCAGACTTTCGAGAAACGGTAGTCATGAGCCCAGCTTCCCACATCGTATTACTTAAGTCAGTAAATTGCAGTCCTCTCAGGTTGGAGTCAGTGGTGGACTGGGAAATCAGATGAGAGTATGGATACATATAATGAAACATACAATAAAGCCAAATGAATGGCTTCTTAGGATTGGTGAAGACCCTTTGCCCATGTTCCTCCTTTTGCGCTGCTGCCTACTTTGCATTCTTTAAAAGCTTTTTGAATTGTTCAGTTCTTCTTCCTACTAAAAATGACCTCCAAGCAGGTTCATTTCATGGGTTCAGGCTGTGAACAGCAGGATATTTTCTAATCTTGCTTTGCCGTAGTTAGAAGATAGATAGCCATGATTGCTGGATTAAAACACCCAGGTATGTGAACATTAAATTCAATGTTTTGTCAGAATTCCACAGAGAAGCAAGAAAAGGATATTAATTTTAAGTGAATAAGTACAATTTTATTCACAGTCTGGGGAATATTATAAGATTACAGGTATAGCTAATTTTATGAACTTTATGAGCTTTTAGAGAATATATACTCAAGGGTAAAGCCACTAAAAATTGCATGCATGTAATTGAACAACAAATAAGGCCCCACATAAGGATTTAGTGGCCCAATGTGAAATCCTTCTTAGCACTGGTGTTTAATGTTCTTCTCAGGAATCACACGCGTATGCTGCTTTTGTCTCTGAGCTTCTGTGTGTTCAAAGGTGGGTCACAGAACAATTCTGATCACTGATGGTGGGGCTTTTTGGAAGGGTTGGAGGAGCCTAGAAAGTAAAATCTTGGAAATCAACTAAATGCCCTTGCATTTTATTAGCTCGCACTTTTTATATCCCGTAATAAAGTCAGCTCAGAAGGTCACTTCGTGAACATGGCTATGAATATTGTAGTGCCTGACTTCTCAAATTGTTTATAAGCAGACAGGGTGAAGATTTTTAATAAATACTCAGCCAAGAGAACTATTCTGAGATATATATTTATGAATCATGCAATGAAAAGTTGAATTGGATTTCTCTCCCTCTCTGTTTCTTCTCTCCCCTACCCCAGGGCAGGAAGTTCCAACTGTTCTGAAGTTACCATTGCTATAATCTTGTTTTTCTCTTTGCATTTGGTATTTGTAGAAATTGTGGGGAGTCATAAAACTATTTACATACTTCCCAACTTAATTGATGGATTTTATTTTATCTTTTTTCCTACCAGCTTCAACATATATATTTGAGAGTTTCCCTGTAATTGAATATAGTATTCCTACAGATAAAATCCTCCCATAAATGCCTTGCTTTTTCCACTCAAAAATAGAGATACAATTACCCGAAGCAATACTAAAAATAGTTTATGTAAGGAATGCAGTGGGGAAACTGGTGAGGTACAAAAGGTAAAAGTAGAAAGCACATAGGCTTATTGGAATAATTTTCTGAGCGTTACATATGGGACAGACAAGTGTTAGATCAAAAGAACAGGATATAGTTACTAAGATCTGCAGGAACAGCATTAAAGTTAGAGGCAATAGCACATTGTGATGAAGCACATATATAATTCACAACTTTGTGTCCGTGCTAGTTTTTGGAGAAATTGACTTCATGAAATAATGCAATTCAGTCCAATAAAACCAAACTAATACGCAACATTGCTGATGTACAGATATTCTTCCACTTGATTTATGGAACAAGGTGGCTAGGATAAAGCAATTTGGCCTAAGTTCAGTTTTCACTGATTTGAACTCTGTCTTTCAAGCTGGAGGTTTGGGCATTGTGTTCTTGCTTATGTTTGTCTTCTTTAGATATGGAGTTAATTGTGACAAGCTGACTGCAGCCTTAAGCATGAGTGGGTGGGCTTTGAAAGGCTTGCTGGCAATTTCACTTAATATTTCTTTTTGTTAAAAGTATAGTTTAAAATGAAAAGATAGCTAATCAGTTCCCGTGTATTTCACAGTGATTTCTGTTCCTTCTCTTGACTTTTATATGAAGATACTTTGCAGATTTTTTGATTCCAGTGCTAGAAAGAAATGACCAAGAAACATTTTAAAGGATATCTTGGGTATAAGTAATTTAGCCAAAATATTCTGGATAACATTAATATTCACCAGGAGAAGCATTTTTTGTATTAGCAAATAAAAGTAGATGCCCTGCCAACACCTAAGTTATCATTCAACATTTATAACACAATATATTTTTTAAGGAGGGGGTGTTGTGTTTTAGACTTTTTTAGACACAATAAATGACACTGTAAAATAACTGTAACATAAAATACTTATGGAGTTAGGATCTACACGTTTTTAAATAATTTTTCCTACTTTGAATACCAAATTTATTTAAAAAACTATGAGGGAAATCTGTTGATGTGAGATTTTTCATCTGCAAGCAAATATCCAAATCTTTCTGAGTCTAACTGTACCTTGATTTTTTTTTAAATCCTTAAGATTACCATGAGAACAGGACTCAGCCTATGGAAAACACCCACACTTCGATAAAATGTTTTGTATCAGAGTTAGTTAGAGCAGGCAGAGACTGGATGTATCTTGGAAAGGTGAAGGAGAGAAAATGAGATTTGGCCTGAACTCCAGGGAGGAGACCAGAGTAGTTTTTGATTGCATGAACAAATAGGAAAATGACGTTAGACATTTCTATGAGGCCTTCTACTCCCCAAGGTAGCCACAGTGTTCTAAGTGACTACTGATGGCTCCTGCTGGCCACTGCCTTGAGGATTCAGCAGTGAAGACAGGCTCGACCTTTCATGGGTTCATTAGATGATGGAATGCTTTGAATAGCTCTGAATTGGTGTCCTACTACTCTACTAACTTTTCTGATAGTTGGGGAAAAAAAAAAAAAAACCAGGTACACACACATGAAATTATTTAAAGCTGCTCAGATAAATTTATTTACATGATTATTTTAAGTCTCCTCCAGTGCTTGTCTAAAGAAGGTGTTTGCAACTAAGTGTGGTAGCACACACGTCTATAATGCCAGCATTGGGGAGGCTGAGGCAAAGGATCTTTTGAGTTCAAGACCAGCCCAGACTACATGAAGGAGTTCAAAGTCAGACTGCCTTGAGCAGTAAAACCTTGTCCTAAAAACAAAGAACGAAAACCAAAACAACAAACAAAACAAAGTGTTTAACCGTGTGACACTTGAGTTTCGGAGTGTGAGAAGCCTGGGTTAGCTACACGCTTTCCTTCAGGATTGGACCTTTTAGTCATTGAGACTTTTAACTACAGGAAGACTTCAGGCATTCTTCCTCCAAGGGAAAATGTCTCAGAAGTAGGTTAAAATCATTTGTGGTAATAGTTTCCAGTTATGGATGACAGTGCTTTAGCAGTGGTTTGTGGACCAAGCTATGCTTTTTATGAATATACAACAAACCTACATTCATATGTTGGAACGTTTTAGGGTGGGTGGAGAATACATTAAACAATCAGCTCTTCCTAGATAGATTTTGCATTCAGGTACCCAGCTGCAATTCAAAATCTAATAGCAATTTAATTTTGCTTTTCATTCTTCCATTGCTAAAATGTCACCACAGACTCCATTTCACTTGAAACATACACAGGCAAAGATATTACTATGCATAGTAGTTCTCTAATTGGAGCATATTTCATTAGATTGCACACATTAATTCCACTCTATCGGAAAAAAAAGAGAGAACTGGAAGTAACCACATGGTAGTTAACTTCGTATGAATTTTTATGAGTAAATATACACATTTGGTTGATGCTATTATATGAGTGATCCTCAGAATTTCATTATTGGAGGACTTATGTGACCAAATACATAATTACAGGGTTGGTAAGTTTAACCACTCTGAAGAATCTGTGTTAATGCATCTGCTTATTTCAACTTTAATCTAAATTCACATTCTTTGACGCTAGACTCTGATAATGATGTCGTTCGCCACCATTTTAAGTGTAGATTTCTGCTATTCTTGATGATATTTGCAATCTCTTATCAGTCTGCCAGTCAGTACACAGATCATTCGCCATTCATGTGCTGAAGGACCACAAGAACTAGGATCTGCTAATAAGGCTGGGGACTCAACAGTAACGGAGATAAACAGCCTCCCCTCTTAAAGATGATGTCTCAGGGCTGAGACAGGCAAAACTGAAATTATACAAATAAATAGACAATAAAATGGCAATCTAGATTTTTAGATCATAGTAAGTACTATAAAGAAAATCAGACAAGAAGCCAACAAACTGCTGACCCAGTAGGAAGGTTAGCTCTGAGTCAGAGGATCTACACAGCTCACAGAGTAGGGGACATTTGACTCAGCCTGAGGGAAACCTGCAGAGAGGTGAGGAAGAGCAAGGGTGAACTTCCAGGAGGCAGGAGGCAGGGCCAAACTCAGTGCCTTGCTTTATGGATCAAAGAGAAAACCTGGGGCTAGGGAGATAGCCCGGCCATCTAAGTGCCTGCCCAGCAAGTGCAAGGACCTGGGTTCCATCACTTTTGCCACAGGCCATGCTGTCCCCTGAACCCCAAGGGTGCCATGCCAGCCACCAAAACTGGGCATGGTGGCACACGCCTGTAAACCCAGTGCTGGGGAGGCTGAGACAGTAGGATCACTATGAGTCCAAGCTGCATAGCCAGACACTATACCAGACAAATAAATCAATAAGTTAATATTAAAAATTTAAAAAGTGAGAAATCCTGTGGCTTGGTCACATTACTAAGATTGGAAAGAAATTCCTCTCACAGGTATGTGGGGACCACACTTTAGCAAGTATATTTCTTTTAGTTTTTTTTATTGTGCCTCATTTACTTTGTTTTGAGTAATTGTTCGTTGTTTTCAAGAGAGGTTACTTATAAATTATACCCTTTGAAATTTTAAGTTTTCTCTGCTGTAAACTGGTAAAAGAAACCACAATCAAACATGTGACATTAATTTCTTTTCTAATTCACATTGTGGATTCTGAATTATACCAGTAAAACATACTTATTTTGAAATTTACTATATTCTATTTAAACATGAACATTTTTTCCCCTCTAGAATAGATGTGTCCATTTGTGACTGGCCTCTCTCCTTACCTATTATGACTGTACAACTTTTAGGGAGAGTCAAGTGATGTGGGTGATTATTTTCCCATGAGACCGAGTAGGGGACATTTGACTCAGCCTGAGGGAAACCTGCAGAGAGGTGAGGAAGAGCAAGGGCGAACTTCCAGGAGGCAGGAGGCAGGGCCAAACTCAGTGCCTTGCTTTATGGATCAAAGAGAAAAATCTAAGATACATTTCATTGTTTGCATAATCAGTTGAATTTGCTTGTAGCTGCCCTGTTTTCCAAAGGCCTTATTCTGTTAAATATGTCCACTTCTCAAATTCCTTTTTTTAAAAAAAATATTTTTATTTGTGTGTGTGTGTGTGTGTGTGTGTGTGTGTGTGTGTGTTGCCAGCTCAGCCCACCAGGGGGCGGGGCTGGCTGGCATGTGGTGCTGAGGGATTGAACCGCAGTCCCTGTGCTTTGCTAAGCTTGTGCTAAGTAGGTGCTTTAGACCACTGAGCCATCTCACCAGCCCTCAAATTCCTTTCTATTTGCTGCTTCTGTCCTGAACCTCCAGAGACCTTCTGTTATCTCTGACCAGTTTTTGTCCCTCATGCTGAATTAAACCACCTGAAGGTTTAATTCATTGCTGTTTCCCTCTCTGGCTTCCATCACTACTGAAGATGCTAAGTAGGACTTGACAGACCCCATAACCTGAATATATTTTTCCAGGGAAATCTTCTTTTGCTTTGGGTATCCTCAATTCTATTTTCAACAAATTCTTTTTTTAACTGATTCTGGTATAAAAACTAAAACTTATAGATCTTTAAGTATTTTACTATTTAACTTCTACTTCTTTAAATTTGGATGTATGACAGATAAACGTAAGGGTTTATTGATCTCAATTCTGGCTAGAACAATTTGCAGTATATTTTGTGGAATATTATAGCGAATCACTTCACAGGCATTACTGTTTTCCATTCTTTGCAAAAATTATACCCAAATAATAATGTTATACAAGCTTCCAGCCATGCCATACAATTTAATTTTAGGGGTACTTATGTGATCGTTTCAGGAGAAAGCTCTTCGTGACTCATTTCCAAGCCTATGCTTCACTTCCATTCATTGTTCTTATTTTCATTTGATTAGAAGATTTCTGGATTTTGTCTCACTTAGATTCTGTTATTGGACACTGAATCCAGCACCACTGAATTGAGCTCTAGCCCCAATTGTTTTTATTAGATATTTGTTGATGGTGACATTTGGTTTTTAACTGTAGCAGAAATTTATTTCTGGTCCTTCTCTGTCCCTTGTCCTTATTTTATTTTTTTGTACCGGGGATCAAACTCAGGACCTTGCACTTACCAGGCAGGCTATTATGCTGTTGAGCTAGATCCCTGGCATCTGCTGTCCCTTGTCCATCACAGGCTCCTGTTACTTCCAATCTGCCGTGGGACCCTGGGCCAGCCAAGCAATATTTGCAGAAGTAGTGTGTGAGAATTGGTTTGGTGGCTCCTGGCAGAGGACCCACCTTCTGCCCACAGAATAGTGTAAAGAGGCAGAGAGAAAAACTGGAAAAAGAAGGTGAAATCACTTGCAAGGAGTCGCAGGATCTTGTGAACAGCTGGGGCCCACAGAGCGAGTCTTCAGAGAAGGAGGGACCCTGTCCTTTGCAGTGGTCTATGCATGGGGTATGGCTGTAGGCCCGTACCAAAGCAGAGTCAAGAAGACCATGAGGCCATGAGCAGGGAGCCAGGAGAGGGGACACTTTGTAAATAACCTGTGCGTTCAGATTCCACTGAAGGAACTGTTTCCTGTTTTGTGTGGGCTTTGTAGGAAAAAAACATGCCCCGAGGTGGCCTTGTACAAAAGAAGCAAGACAGAAACAAGAGAAAGAGCCTAGAGATTTCTTTAGGGATCCAGAGTGAGGAACATTCCTGGTAGCAGCCAATTGAGATGCTGGCTTACCTTCAGGGCCCTGCAGCGAAGAGATCTTCAAATGATCAGGTTCATGGGAGGAAATCCTCAAACAGTGGGGCCTTACACGTCTTTCACACCCAAAGGACTCCAAGGCCTGGTTTTCACAAGTGCTGATCAAGCGAGCTGTATTTCATCCCTTCTCTGATGCCCTACGGCAACTTTGGGAGTGTGAGAAACAGACCAGCAGAGCTAGGACTGAGGCAGAGACAAGAGACAATGCAAAGAACAGAAATTTAGGGTGCTGTAATAGCACCCCATGGCCACAGACGTTAGATTTAAAGTAGCACTGAGGAAGTTCAGTGGGATAGGTTAACTTTAAATGAACTCTGGAGGTTCAATTGGTATCATGGACTGGACATTTTAATTATTGAAAAGGAACATTTTTTGCTAACTAAAAGTCACATAAGGACTTTTCTTATCTGAGAGATTAGAAAAGTCTTGAAGTCACTCTACATTGTTCCTAAAAGGGAGAGAAGTATCTTCCTAAGAATAAGCATGAATAAAGAATATGGTCAATAATTTTCTATATATCCATAATTGTATTTTTTAACCTGGTGTTTGCCTTTACAGATTATTAGGGTTATATAATCCAGTGATAAAACTTCCTTTTAGCAAAACAGTTCAGAGTATCCTGGAGTTAGCATATTTAACCTTTATTTCTGTCTTCTTTTCTTCTATTTGATCTGTATAAATGAAGCCCAAATCGAGGTGCAGAGAAATTCAGTAGGACATGTAAGCATCAAGAGGAGGGGACAGGATGGTGCAAAGTCTGAGAGCCACATTATCTGAGGAACACAGAAAAGCCAGAGGATTTTTGTCCAGCAAAAGGCTAGGCACAAGGAAAATGTGGCACGTTAGAGACTGTGGAACAGACTACTTTATTTTATATCTCCACGGCATTCTAGGCAGGGAGATTTTTAAACATTCTAAATTACAACTTTAATATGTTTGGAGCTGATTTTAAATACAGAAACTTCATGTTCCTAGAAGAGTAAGCTGCTCTCTATTCTCATTTGCCAACAGAGGAGTGAGTAAATGCAAGGGAGATTGGGATGGACCACATTTTGGGAAGATTCTGGGATTTCCTAACTTCAATTTTTCTTAGCAGTGGTGGGATTCTATCCCTTGGTCACAGGGATGTTTCTTTTCTTTTCTTTTTGTTTTTCTTTTCTTTCCTTTCATTCTTTTCTTTTCTGTCTCTTTGAAGACTCAGTGCCCATATTGGAATTCTGGTAATCTTCTGCTTCTGGTACTTACAGTAGGAGTTTATCAGTCATTTTAGAGACACACCTAGGGACAGGGAGGGGTATACTCAGTGACGTAAGTGCCCACCTGTAAAGATGCAACATTTTCTCTGGTGCAGAAATGGGTCATATCAGAGACACTTGTCTATATTTTCAAATATTATGCTATTTTTGCTGTAGTAAAAAAGACCACTCTACCGAACATTTCTTTTTTTATGTTTGGGTTTTTTCCATAATTTTATTGATAAACAAATAGCAATGAGACAGTTTCAAATCAAATTGGTAGGACAGTTTCAATAATTAACACATTGCATACATTCCTCCCAG